>NC_081558.1:67380532-67576543 GCF_022355385.1 Mustela nigripes
CCTCCCCTTCCAATTTCCCTCACCTCCCTTCTCCTCTCCATCTCTCCATGTCCTCCATGTTATTTGTTATGCTCCACAAATAAGTGAAACCATATGATAATTTACTCTCTCTGCTTGACTTATTTCACTCAGCATAATCTCTTCCAGTCCTGTCCATGTTGCTACAAAAGTTGGGTATTCATTCTTTCTGATGGAGGTGAGATACTTAGGGAATAAAATTATGACCATTACCACTATTTCTGCTTCTGTACCTTCGCTTGCTAACCCATGAGGAGATGGAAAAATACCAGCAGACTTTCTATAGGCACTCTGTAACCACACAACCCCCGCCCAGAATTGAACCTGGCAGAGTGGCTTCTCCCGGACCCCCACCCAGCTCTGGGCTGAGAGATAACAGCCATCTGGTGCCAGAGAAACCCCCACCCAGAATTGGACATGACAAAATGACTGCTCCTGGACTCCCCACCCAGCTCTGGGTGCAAGAGAAAATAACCATCTAGCACCCCGTGGCTTGACAGGGAGACCCCGGCCAATCCTGAGGTGACACATATTCTAGCAGCGCCAACTAAGCAGTTTGAAGAATGACAGCCCTTTGACCTAACCAATAATCTGTTCCCAGCCTTTTCCCGCTCTGTAGCGCGCCAGTCATATTATAGAGTTGCTTTTTGATTTTCCTGTGGTATGTGGCGATTTGTTACAAGATACTATGACGTATGCTAAGTCCCTGCCTCCCCAAAAATAGTGTATAAAAGGTGTTGTGATCCTGAGCTTGGGACCTCTTAGCATCACTGGCAATGAGTGCGTGGAGGTCCGGGTTTGAACTTGTAATAAATGACCCTTGCTGTTTGGCTTTGACTCTGGACTCTGGTGGTCATCTTTGGGGGGGGGGTCTCGGAATTTGGGCATAACAGAGGCATAATACTCCATAGTGTATATGGACCACATCTTCCTTATCCATTCGTCTGTTGAAGGGCGTCTTGGTTCTTTCCACAGTTTGGCGACCATGGCCATTGCTGCTATAAATATTGGGGTACAGATGGCCCTTCTTTTCACTACATCTGTATCTTTGGGGTAAATACCCAGGAGTGCAATTGCAGGGTCATAGGGAAGCTCTATTTTTAATTTCTGAGGGATCTTCACAATGTTCTCTGAAGTGGCTGCACCAACTTGCATTCCCACCAACAGTGTAAGAGGGTTCCCCTTTCTCCACATCCTCTCCAACACATGTTGCTTCCTGTCTTGCTAATTTTGGCCATTCTAACTGGTGTAAGGTGGTATCTCAATTTGGTTTTAATTTGAATCTCCCTGATAGCTAGTGATGATGAACATATTTTCATGTGTCTGATAGCCATTTGTAGGTCTTCATTGGAGAAGTGTCTGTTCATATCTTCTGCCCATTTTTTTGATATGATTATCTGTTTCGTGTGTGTTGAGTTTGAGGAGTTCATTATAGATCCTGGATATCAACATTTTGTCTGTACTGTTATTTGCAAATATCTTCTCCCATTCCGTGGGTTGCCTCTTTGTTTTGTTGACTGTTTCTTTTGCTGTGCAGAAGCTTTTGATCTTGATGAAGTCCCAAAAGTTTATTTTCGCTTTTGCTTCCTTTGCCTTTGGAGACATATCTTGAAAGAAGTTGCTGTGGCTGATATCGAAGAGGATACTGCCCATGTTCTCCTCTAGGATTCTGATGGATTCCTGTCTCACATTGAGGTCTTTTATCCATTTCAAGTTTATCTTTGTGTATGATATAAGAGAATGGTCGAGTTTCATTCTTCTACACATACCTGTCCAGTTTTCCCAGCACCATTTATTGAAGAGACTGTCTTTTTTCCACTGTATATTTTTTCCTGTTTTTGTCAAAGATTATTTGCCCATAGAGTTGAGGGTCCATATATGGGCTCTCTACTCTGTTCCACTGGCCTATGTGTCTGTTTTTATGCCAGTACCATGCTGTCTTGGTGATCACAGTTTTGTAGTAAAGCTTGAAATCAGGCAACATGATGCCGCTAGTTTTATTTTTGTTTTTCAACATTTCCTTCACGATTCGGGGTCTCTTCTGATTCCATACAAATTTTTGGATTATTTGCTCTAGCTCTTCAAAAAATACCGGTGGAATTTTGATCAGAATGGCATTAAAAGGATAGATTTCTCTAGGCAGTATAGATATTTTAACAATGTTTATTCTTCCGATCCAAGAGCATGGAATGGTCTTCCATCTTTTTGTGTCTTCTTCGATTTCTTTCGTGAGTGTTCTGTAGTTCCTCGAGTACAGATCCTTTACCTCTTTGGTTAGGTTTATTCCTAGGTATCTTATGGTTCTTGGTGCCATAGTAAATGGAATCAATTCTCTAATTTTCCTTTCTGTATTTTCATTGTTAGTGTATAAGAAAGCCACTGATTTCTGTACATTGACTTTGTATCCTGCCATGTTACTGAATTGCTGTATGCGATCTAGTAGTTTAGGGGTGGAGTCTTTTGGGTTTTCCATATAAAGAATCACGTTGTCTGTGAAGAGAGAGTGTTTGACTTCTTCTATTTGGATACCTTTTATTTCTCTTTGTTGTCTGATTGCTGTTGCTAGGACTTCTAGTACTATGTTGAACAAGAGTGGTGAGAGTGGGCATCCTTGTCGTGTTCCTGATCTCAATGAGAAGCGAGCTTTTTCCCATTGAGGATGATATTTGCTGTGGGTCTTTCATAGATAGATTTTATGAAGTTCAGGAATGTTCCCTTGATCCCTATACTTTGAAGCGTTTTAATCAGGAACGGATGCTGGATTTTGTCAAGTGCTTTTTCTGCATCAATTGAGAGGGCCATGTGGTTCTCTCTTCTCTAATTAATTTGTTCTATCACATTGATTGATTTGCGAATGTTGAACCATCCTTGTAACCCAGGGATGAATCCCACCTGGTCATGGTGAATAATCTTTTTAATGTGCTGTTGGATCCTGTTTGCTAGGATCTTGTTGAGAATCTTAGCATCCATATTCATCAGTGATATTGGTCTGAAATTCTCCTTTTTGGTAGGGTATTTGCCTGGCTTGGGGATCAGAGCAATGCTGGCTTCATAAAAAAAGTCTGGAAGTTTTCCTTCTGCTTCAATTTTTTGAAACAGCTTCAGGAGAATAGGTGTTATTTCTTTTTTGAAAGTTTGGTAGAATTCCCCAGGGAATCTGTCAGGTCATGGGCTCTTGTATTTTGGGAGGTTTTTGATCACTGCTTCAATCTTGTTACTAGATATCGGTCTATTCAGGTTGTCAATTTCTTCTTGGTTCAATTTTGGGAGTTTATAGTTTTCCAGGAATGCATCCATTTCATCAAGGTTGTTTAGCTTATTGGCATATAACTGTTGATAACTTCTGATGATTGTTTCTACTTCCTTGGTGTTAGTTGTGATCTCTCCCTTTTCATTCATAATTTTATTAATTTGGGTTTTCTCTCTTTTCTTTTGGATTAGTGGTTTATCGATCTTACTGATTCTTTCAAAAAAAAAACAGCTTCTAGTTTCACTGATATGTTCTACTGTATCTCTGGTTTCTACCTCATTGATCTCTGCTCTAATCTTGATCATTTCCCTTCTTATGTGTGGAGTTGGTTTGATTTGTTGTTGGTTCTCCAGCTCTTTAAGGCGTAGAGACAGCTGGTGTATTTTGGATTTTTCAATTTTTTTGAGGGAGGCTTGGATGGCTATGTATTTCCCCCTTAGGACCACCTTTGCTGTATCCCATAGGTTTTGGACCAAAGTGTCTTCATTTTCGTTGATTTCCATGAATTAAGTTCTTCTTTGATCTCCTGGTTGATCCAAGCATTCTTGAGCAACGTGGTCTTTAGCTTCCAGGTGTTTGAGTTCCTTCCGAACTTTTCTTTGTTATTGAGCTCCAGTTTCAAAGCATTGTGATCTGAGAATATGCAGAGAATAATGCCAGTCTTTTGGTATTGGTTGAGTCCAGATTTGTGACCCAGTATGTGGTTTATTCTGGAGAAGGTTCCATGTGCACTTGAGAAGAATGAGTATTCTGTTGTTTTAGGGTGGAATGTTCTGTATATATCTACGAGGTCAATTTGGTCCAATGTGTCATTCAATGTTCTTGTTTCTTTATTGATTTTTTGCTTCAGTGATCTATTACTGAGAGAGGTGTGTTAAGATCTCCTACTATTAATGTATTCATATCAATATGACTCTTTATCTTGACTAATAGTTTTCTTATGTAATTGGCTGCTCCCATATTGGGGGCATAGATATTAACAATTGTTAGATCGTCTTGATGGATAGTCCCTTTAAGAATGATGTAGTGTCCTTCTTTATCTCTGACTACAGTCTTTAGTTTAAAATCTAATTTATCTGATATGAGAATCACTACCCTGGCCTTCTTTTGAGGCCCATTGGCATGAAAGATGCTTCTCCATCCCTTTCAGTCTGGGTGTATCTTTAGGTTCAAAATGGGTCTCTTGTGGACAACATATGGATAGGTCCTGTTGTCTTATCCAATCTGCAACCCTGTGTCATTTTATGGGTGCATTTAGGCCATTCACATTGAGAGTGATTATTGATAGATATGTTCACATTGAGAGTGATTATTGATAGATAAGTTTTTATTGACATTGTGTTACCTTTGAGGTCTTTCTTTCTGTAGATTGTCTCTATATTTCTGTTCAATGATATTTTTAGGATTTTTTCTCTTTTATAGACAGCCCCCCTTTATATTTTCTGCAGCTTTTGGCTTTGTGGTTGCAGTCTTTTAAGCCTTGCCGGTCTTGGAAACTCTTTATCTCTCCATCCATTTTGAATGTCTGTCTTGCTGGATAAAGTATTCTTGGCTGCATGTTCTTCTCATTTAGTGCCCTGAATATTTCTTGCCAGTCCTTTCTGGCTTGCCAGGTCTCTGTGGACAGGTCTGACGTTATTGTGATGGGCTTTCCTCTCTGTATGTAAGGAGCTTCTTTGTCCTGGATGCTTTCAAGAGGGTCTGCCTACAATTATAATTCTTCATTCTTACTATTAGGTGTCTCAAGGACTTTTGAGAATTTATAATCTTGAGGGGAAACCATTCTGCCTCTAGTACATGAACGCTGGTTCCATTCATGAGATTGGGAAAATTTTCATGGACAACTTGTTCCGCTATATCTTCTAGACTTCTTTCTTTCTCCTCCCCTTCAGGGACTCCAATAATTCTGATGTTGGAATATTTCATGGAATCATTTATTTCCCTGATTCTGTTTTCCTGGCTTCTAAGCTGTTTGTTCCAGGCTTCCTCCTGATTCCTTTTCTTTATCTGTTTGTCCTCCAGATCACTAATTCTATCTTCTGTCTCAGTTACCCTAGCTTTTAGAGAATTTAGATTAGATTGGAACTCATTGAGAGCATTTTGAACATCATCCCTGGTGGCTTTCAGTTCTGCCCTAACATTGTTAACATCATCCCTGGTGACTTTCAGTTCAATTCCATTTAGTCATCCATGGCTTTCTCCAACCTAGCTATTGCCTGGATAATTGTTAGCCTGAATTCCCTTTCTGACATATTGTCTATGTCAATAGCCATTAGCTCTGTTGCAGAAGGCCCATCCTCTGTATTTTTCTTCTGTTGGGCATTCCTCCTCCTAGTCATTTTGGTGAGAGATGACTGAATGGATGTAGCTGGATATATCGACTGTGGTGCAGTCAAGGTGCATCCTGGAATGCTTCCAAGCAATCAGGATTCCCCACACAAATGAGAGAAAAAAGAATAGAAAAAGAAAAAAAAGAGAGAGAGAGAGAGACACACACACACATAGGAAAAAAGGGAAGATAAAAGAGAAGGCTCAGCCCAAATGGGCCCCAAGGTAAGATTTATGAAGTATACAAACAAAATCAGACAAACAGACTGACAAAAGTATATGACAAGAGAAAAATATATATATATAAAAGCAAAAAAAGGAATAACCTCATCAAAAGAACCCCAAGTATAAGATTTATGTACTATCAAGGCAAACACAAATACACAGAAACACTGGCAGAAGAAAAAGATGGGAGAGTGGTTATAAATTCTCAGTGTGGGCGAGGAAGGTTATTTTGATTCTTCCTAGATGTATCTTGATGTCTTTGTTAAAAGACTCAACTTTCCTAAGATAAAGGGGGATTAAAAATTGGTTTACATATAGGGGTAGCATTGATTGGGGAAAGGGGGTTACCTTGAAGTTTAACTCTATATGAATATTAGAAAATAAAAATAAAAAAATAAACTAGACTAAACTAAACTAAAATAAAAAAAAAATTAAAAGAATAGAAAAGCAAAAGAAAAACATGGGTGTATGTACCAAAAAGTTCAGATTAGAAGGTTATTATTGAATTTGATGTACTGGACATCTCACTGTGATGGTAAATAAGTTAAAAAATTATCTATATTTTAAAAAATGAACCAGAATAGTGGGAACGAGTTAAAAATAAAAGTTGTATCTATGAAGTAGTGCTGGTTGTTCTGTTGTCGTCTTTTTTTTTTTTTTTTTTTTTCCCTTTCCCGGTTGGTTTTCTGGGGGAGGGACCTGCCACATGGGTTTTCAGTCAATGAAGTTCCCTGAGTTAAGTCCTCCCGCCCCCCTCAAGGGGGTGTGCTCTGAGGAAACCGGTTTTTCAGGCTTTTGTTCTCCGGAGGTTTTTCTGTTTGTTTGTTCATTTTGTTTTGTTTTTCTCTCGCCTTGATAGCTTTTGATGGTTTTTGGAGATTTAGAGGAAAGCAAACTGCACCCCAACCTCCCTCTCAGAGAGAAGCCTCTGTCTGCTCCCCTGTGGGTGCTGCAGAGCTGCTGGCACAGTCCCTGGGGATGCAGGATCTCCTGCTTGTACCCAAAACCACAGGCAGCTCCAGACTGCCAGAGAGGTTCCAAGCAGCGATTGCACACTGAGATTTTCCCGCTGGCCCAGGCTGGGAGTGCCTGGTTTTTCCGGGTCCAAGAGCACCAGGCTGGCACCTTTGTGCACCTCTCCCAGAGGAAGGTGAGGAGTGCATGAGTCTCAGGCTCTGATAGCACCGCGCAGCGTTCTGCCGTCTGAGGAGGCTCCCAGCCCCTCACAGGAGCCGGACCCCACGTGTTCTCGGGCACGCTGGCGGCTCAGGGACCAAGACCTGGTTTTTCCGCCGCACTCTCTCTGGCTCAGTGCCAGGGGAGGCTGTCCTGGGTCCGGGGACTTAAGCCCCTGTCCCTAACCACCCTGATTCCCACAATTTCCCCCCCCCCCCCCCGCGATCCTTTGCTCTTTTTTTGTGCTTTCAACCAGTCTCCAAGTTAATGCTGGTCCCCAGACACAGGGCACTCTCATATTGGGGTATTACTTTCCATTCAGCCACCTCTAGTGGCTCCCACCCCCTTTTGTTTATCTTCTGATGACAATCCGAAGTCCCCACTCCGCTTTACCTGCCCACTGCGTCTTCTGCCCCTGTAGAGATCCAGATGTTCTGATCTCAGGCTGATTTCATGGGTGATTGGAGTTCTTTGGTAGGTAATCAGCTCACTTTAGGGTACAGGTTGAAACGGCGCCTCCTTCTACTTCCCCGGCATCTTGTCTCCCAGCCTCCCACATCATTTTCTATACCCAATGTGCGGCTTGAACTCAAGCGACACTAAGATCAAGAGTTACATGCTCTACTGACGGAACCAGCCCCATCCCCCTTGCATCTGATGGTGTGATTTCCAGTCTCTATCCTTCCAACTCACTATGTTCTGTGTTGGTATGGTTGGCCTTCCCATATCCCTAGCCTGGCTTCCCATTTACTAATTGTTAGGGAGCTCGGCTAAGTGGAAAACATTCCTGTCCCTGAGGAATCCTGGCTGTGGGAAAGCAGGGCACAGTGACCTTGTTTACTCCTGGGACCGTCATCCATTGCTCCTGCCTGCCCGTGTCTGCCTTTCCACATAGAAATGTCTCACCAGGGGCATCAGGGTGGCTCAGTTGGTTAAGCGTCTGCGTTCAGCTTGGGTCATGATTCTGGGGTCCTTGGATTGAGTCCCATGTCAGGCCTCCTGCTCAGTGGGGATTCTGCTTCTCCCTCTTCCTCTCCCCTCCCTCATGCTCTCTCTCTCAAATAAATAAATAAAAACAAAAACAAAGAAAGAGAGAAAGAAATGTCTCACCTGTTCTCTCCCTCTCTTCTCAATGTCCTTTGTCTGCCTCAGGTCTCCAATATGAATGTTAATGCTAGACCGACACCCCGGCCCGTCCCTCCACACACAGATTTCTATTTCCCCTTCTTTCCTTCCTTGTGACACACCATTTAATTCACCATCTACCATTTCCATCGCCATATCTTCAGTTGTATCCTAAGCTGGAGCTGCTTCTGCTCAGAATTATTTTAAGAGCTTTCAAACTTTCATGCCTGCTTTTCCTGGGGGCATGTTAATCCTCATTTGCTCCCTTTCTGCTACATTTTTATTTATCAGACGATGACCTCCTCTGTCAGGGGAAGGTGCTACTCCTGTGGCTACTAAATAGGAAAGTATACGTGGACTGCCAAGCATTGGGCTTGGCCAGTAGAGACTGCTCAGCCATGTTAGGTGGATGCCTGGCTCCACTTTGGGTGCCATGATGGTTTTAGTGTTCAGGTATGCCTCCCCCTCTGCCCTCCTATAAGTCTTTCCACTCTCACTGCATCCCCGCAGTGCCAACAGGTCTCAGCCCCACTGAGCAATGGCTCAGCCATTGCTCCTGTTCCTCACACACCACAGAGGCCAGAGCCGGAGAACAGGACATGGTCTAAGTCATGTTTGCCTGAGCATGATCACTTCTGTATTCATTGTGACATTTTCTAATTCCTACACCAGAGCATTGCTGCCTGATCCCCAGGAAGGTGTCTCTAACCCACCATGACTTTCGTCTATTTTCATACTAGTACACTTTTTCCAGCATGATCTCATCAGCACGGAGGTTAGAATGCTGAATTTCATTGCCCATAAACTCATTCCTTCTTTGACTTACTATTTTTAACATTTGTGTTACATACATGCATTCATAATTACAACTGTATTAGACACTGCATACATGATTATATTCAGAACAGGGGTGAGAAAATGTAATTTTTCAAACTAGAATTTGCTTTCTCATGGTACACCCTTCTATTAAAGGAATATCTTTTTCTCCAAACTGTGAGGCAACCCAGTTGTGTGGAAATCAGCGGTGTGGACAGTGAAAGAACTCCCCCAAGGCAGAACACAAGAGAGAGAAGTTATTGAATACACTGCAAGGGAGCAGTGGGCAGAACAGCAAAGCAGAGACTGACTGCCTGGAGGCAGTGGTGGGGGGCTGTAGGTAAGAGGGGAATGGAATTTTCCTTTTTTTGGTAACTTTGTCCTGTTCTAAGTAGCCCATTGGTCAGCTAGGGCTTGTGGCTGTTTTAAGGTGAGTTACCTGATGGGCCTATTTGCATTCAGCCAGTGGGTTGGGGGTCACGGTGAGCCCTTCTACCTGACTCAGGTTTCCAGTGCTCAAGGTGGTTGCCTAAGAGCTGACACAACCTCAGTGATTTGTTTGTTATTACTTGTGATTGTGGAGACGAGCCAGGCTGCCTTGGATCTCTACTCAGGAAGATGAGGCTGTGCATGGGCCTGGTGAGCCATGTGTTCCAGGGTTCCTCAAAATTGTTTTGTCTTTCCTTTCCAGACTCAGTTGCTTCCCACCACCACCCCCTGCCCCCAGTTCAGGATGTTGGCATGAACCCTCTAGCTCTCCAGCTCTTCTTCCACTTCTCACGCCTTAGAGACCCCCATCATCAACAGCACAGGTAGAAAATATAGCAACTGAAGGACTCAGGGACTGATGATGGGAAATTATTAATATAAGTAACTTTTGGTGACCAGTGAACACATTATCTGAGTGCAGAGATTTTTCTCTGTGGAACCCGAGGCCGTCAGCCCTGCTTCTTGTATCTTCTGTGGCTGCCTTTCTTGTCATTATTCTTCCTCCTGTGGTTTTCTTTTTGCTCTGCTGTTGCTTCGTTGCACTGTGATCTCCCCCTTCTTGAAAGTGCTTTCTGCATCCAGCTCAATTTCTCTGGTTCTTCTCTACCCAGAAATTTTAATTCTTTTATTAATAGTATTTGTCCTGTATATTTCATTGGTCAATAAGGACAAAATCTGTTTCCTGACAATTTTATTATTATGAGATGATGTAAGAAATATTCTAAAAACATAGAACCCAGAGTATCTATGGACTTCATATCACACCTGTACTTTCCAAGACTGGCCTCTTTCACTGTATGATGTCTGTTTTGACTTGAAGTGAACTGACAATATGATTACAAACAACAGTGGATTTTATGTTATTGTGGTTTTATTTTTCAGAGCAGGGTTTGGATGCTTCCCCAGGAACAAAGAACCCTCCACCAGCAAAGGTAACCAACAATCCCACTACCTGCGAGCTTCCCCCCCCCCCCCCATTGGGAGGTTTCCCTTATAATTCCAAGAGGCCACTGGAAAGTCCCCAAGGTCTGGATTCTCATCCCAGGCTTGTCACTAACTGGCTGTGTGGCTTTGCGTGGCTCCCCATTTCTAAGAAGTGGCACCAAACTTAGGAGAGACGTCTCTGAGTTCCTCACTGACATCACCTTTCCCTCTCCTCCTTAGTAAAGGGAGACATGAACTTCACAGGGGGATGTCCTGCAAAATGTCTTCTCTTTCCTGCAACAGGCTGTTTCTCCATGTCCATGTTTCATGGTAAGCACTGCTTTTCCTGAGAGGTCACAAAAGCCACCTTTTTGCTTCAAAGCGAATTACAGAGTAGACTGGCCTGTGCAGAAGGAGTGGTTGCTCTAAGGGGGCCATCATTACCCGAGGTGGGGGGAGGCTTTGCCTCTAACCTGGTGGCACCAGGGGCTCCCCTCCCACCATGGTGCCTCCCCTCAGTTCACCCTCCAAACAGGCTTTTACTGGCCCCAGCTCTGCTGCCACTCGGTTCTTGCCGCAGCCTCAGAGAGACACCAGCAGGGCAGATAACGGACTCTCAGCTTGCTTAACTTTGGTCACCAAGTGAAATCTCCTAGCACCTGTGCATTCTGGTCTTGGGACCCTGGACTTCTAGGAGCCACTCAAGAGGCAGAGCCACCTGAGGTCCTTCAAACAGCAGGAAGGACAGGCCTCCTCCACTTTGGTGCAGCTCCCTCTCTGCTGGGGTGATCTAGTGCCATTCTTCCATACCTGCCAGAGGATCCAGAAGGAGCCAGAGACGTGGCCTGGTAGGGCAGGATGAAAGGCAGAAAGCCTTTCCCGCAGATAAGGAACACCAGCAGATAAGGCAGACCCCAGGTCTGCCCGGCCCCACACTCAGCAAAGCTTGCATGGTTTTTAGAGGACCTCATGACACTGCTTCTGAATGCCTCAGTGGCCTGGGAACTAGCAAGTGTTTTTCCTCACCTCAGTGCCAATCCTCAGGTGGTCAGTCTGATGGATGGAGCACATAGTCCCAAGGTGGGAGCCCCTTGGCAGTTCTAATGCACGTGATGGACAGCGGAGCCCTGCTAGATGCGGGGCTCAGCTACCACTACTCCTAGGTCCGTCCACACTCACCTGGGGCCAGCTCAGTCAGCTCACTGTCAGGTGGGATGTCATCTACACTGCAGCACCCGAGTGCTTTGAATCCACATCGTGAAAGCAGTGGCTCCTCACATGCCATCTCCTTCTTAGCCCAGCATCTCCTATTTCGATTCCTTCATGATCTCTAGACTGTGGCAACCTCACTCTAATACCCTGTCCCATTTGATCATCCTAACTCCTCTCTGGGGAACTGACACCAACAGCTAGTACAGCCCATTGAAAATCTGGTATCAAGCAAACTGGGGATGATTTTTACATGGTACCCAAGATGTGTTATGAGAAAGCCCAGCCTGCACCTCCCAGTGCTTTAGAAATGTGCACACCTGTGTATAAATACATAACGCTTATATACATGTATATGATAGCACTATGTTGAAGGCCAACGTACCCAGCGGACAGGGTCTATTAGAGGAAACGAAACACAATCTTTTGATGGCTATTAAAGCAATAAATAGAGAAATAAACATTCTTTCTTCATTTGCTTTGTTTCCAATTCTTGCGCCAGTCTCTAGGCTGAGTGCGGGAGAGTAGGGAAGATAAGTCCAAGCTTAAACAAATAAGCTTACCCTTGTTATTTTGTTGGAATCCCCAATCTAAAAAGATGAGAGAGCAGTTCTTAGGTTTGGAGGGCCTTTGAATCAGTAGTGGAGATAGAAGTTACATCCTCGTCTCTAATCCCAAGCAATTTAGTTTGTGGGCTCCGGAATCTGCATTTCTTACATAAATACCCCAGAAAGTCCCGATGCAAGTGGGCTGTAGGCCACCGCTTTAAAAAGTAGTTCTTTAACATTAAATCAAAACTATAAATAAACTTAATTAAGGGCCTTTAATTGAAAAGTATATAAGTCATATAAATGTTGACATAAGGGTCTTAAAATATTCCTTGGGAAAAGTCCCTCGTCATGTTTTTTTGCCTTCCCTAATTAAAATAAAGCTACCACGTCACAATTGTTTCTGAGAAAGTAAAAATATTAGAATAAACATGAACAAAAAATGCAATCACTATCCCAAAGCTACCGCCACCACCAGACTGATGCCCAAGGGGGAGACACACTATACTTTCATAGTAGATGCAGGGACCTCAACCTCTGCTTTAAGCTAAGTGTGGAGTTAAGTTGGGTTAAGTGTTTTTGTGAATGTCTTTGCCTGTTAACCTACAGGAACTCGCTGGCAGAATCCGCAGAATGGATGAAAAATCTACGAAACCACCAAATGGCACTTAAGACAAAGGAACCAAATCTGAGGCCCTTCTAGGCCTATGGTTATTCCAGCATCCCAGCAATTCTTCCTTCCTCCCTGGGCTGCCAGGGTTGGTGGCACAGATCATATAATCAGTAACCAAAGCAGAAGTCAGATATTCTTGTACATTTCGTATACATAACATCTATGAAAGCAACAACATGGTATCACGTAACCCTCAGATCTGCTCAGGACCCAGTCCCAAATTCCCCTTATGAAATGTTGAGAAATAGCTCTATGCCTTAATAAAACTACTCACAAAAAAAAAAAAAAAAAAGATGTGAGAGGAGGGTTGTCCAATATTTACCTTTGTGTAAGTTATATCCTTTTCCCTATGTGACGGAAACAGAGCCCATTGTTTAGAAAAAATCTGCCTGTGACTTCCAGTTTGCATAATTCACATAAGAACCATGTTCTGTGTGCAGGGAAGAGGGTGCAATTCTACAGAAAAGAATGGAAAGGAAATAAGAAGCAGATGCTTCATGTAACATCCCATAGGTGAGACGAGCCTCTGACGGACAACCTGCAGAATTTATACAGGGTTGATCCCATTCCACAGATCTTATTACTGCTCAAGTGAATGAGCTAGACATTTATCAGTTTCTACTGCTGTTATAACAAGTTATTATAAACTTACCAGCTTCAAGAATACACATGTATTATCTTATAGTTCCGTAGGTTAGAAGTCCCACAAGGATCTCACTGAACTAAAAGCAAGTGTCAACCAGGCCACCTCCTTCTGCAGACTGAAGCAGACCAACCGTTTCTTTGCCTTTTCCAGCTTTTGGGGGTCCCCACACATACTAGCAACAGTAGGTATAGTCATCCTCACACAGCATCATTCTGACCTCCTTTTCTGCCTTGTCCAAGTTTAAGGCATACAGGGCCTTAATCTCACGGGGTCACCTGACAATCCAGCAGAATCGCCCCTTCTTCTCAGGGTCCTTAACATAAGCACACTGGCGAAGTCACTTTTGCTCTGCAATGTAACAGACACACAGGGATTAGAATGGGGACCTCCCAGGAAGCTGGGGAAGGAGGGGTGTTGTTCTGCCCACCACCACACTATTAACTCTGGTGCCAACTACTAATATTGGAACTAAAAAAATTCCTTTTCCAATTTCGACAGTCAAGTTAAGATTCTACCTCAGGGTGTAATCTAGAAGAGCAAATTAAAATGAAGTCAAATCATGGGACGCCTGGGTGGCTAGGTCAGTTAAACGTCTGCCCTTGGCTCAGGTCATGATCCCAGGGCCCTGGGACTGAGTCCCTATATTAGGCTCCTTGCTTAAGAAGGGAAGCCTGCTTCTTCTTCAGTCTGGTGCTCCCCCTATATGCGCATGCTCTCTCTCTCTCTGTCCGACAAATAAATAAAATCTTAAAGAAACAAACAAACAAATTTGGGCCCCTGGGTGGCTCAGTCCTTAAGCATCTGCCTTCAGCTCAGGTCATGATCCCAGGGTCCTGGAATTAAAACCCGCATCAGGCTCCCTGCCTAGTGGGAAGCCTGCTTCTCCCTCTCCCACTCCTCTGGCCTGTGTTCTCTCTCACTGTCTCTCTCTGTCAAATAAATAAAATCTTAAAAGAAAAAAGAAAAAAAAACCAACAAAGACAAATCAGAACCTTGAAGGGCTCCATGGGTGACCATAAAATTATCCAAGTACCAGGCCCTTTGGAGTTCATTGTTTTGCTTTGGTTTCAGATGTGGCTTTTTCCCTCCAAGGGCCGACTTTGCAGAAATCTCATCCTGGGGGAAGTGTGCAGTGGTGGGGGAAGGGAAGGCAGTGAGAGAGTCTGGGCACCTGGGACCCCACTAACTGCCTGCTGTGAGATCTCAGCTAGGTCTAAATAGAGTAGGCAGGATGGTTTCCTTTGGATCTGCCCTTCCCTGAACTCAGGGATCCTTGTGCGCCTCCCCCAGGCAGCCACGGTGGGGCGCTTTGGTACTGCCCTCAGAACGTGCCCTGTAAAGAACCAGGCACCTGGATTCTCAGTGTGTGGCGGTCTTGAGGGGCTGGTGTCAGCCTTGAGTGCCCAGGGGTCCTGGACCTTTGGCCATACATCCGCCAGGTTGGCCTCAGGCGGGCGTTGTCCGGGCCTTGTGGCTGTGGAGGCTGAGTTCCTCAGGCGGAGCTACCCTCCTCTGTCCCCTCCAAAGCAGGTTCTGGGCACAGAGCAGAGAGAGAGGTGCCCATGCTTCTCTGGAGATGGGGGGAGACGGGCCTGCCCTGGGTGTGCGTGCGTGTGCGTGTGTGTGTGTGTGTGTGTTGGGGGGCTCGCCTGGGTGTGTGTGTGTGTGCGTGAGTGCAAGTGTGTGTTGGGGGTCTGGCCTGAGTGTGATCACGCTGGAGAGGAGAGGATGAGGAGGCTGATGGGGGGTGGAGGAAGGGGGTGACTCTAGATGTCACCAATGTAAATCAGGCTGCACAAGGGCATAGTTCTCCACAAAATTCCCTGGGCTGGGGGCGCCTGGGTGGCTCAGTGTAAGCCTCTGCCTTTGGCTCAAGTCATGATCCCGGGTGCTGGGATCGGGCTCTCTGCTCACAAGGGAGCCTGCTTCTCCTTCTCTCTCTGCCTGCCTCTCTGTCTACTTGTGATCTCTGTCAAATAAATAGGTAAAATCTTAAAAAAAAAAAAAAAAAAAAGAATCCCCTGGGCAGTGGAAGTACCAGTGTGGTAGCTTGGATTTTTATTAGGAAGAGTTGTGTGGGACTGGGAGGCTTGAGAAGGGAGGGGGTGCTGAGGGGTGTCGGGGGCCGTGACTGTATGTGGGGAGTGCGAGGGTATGAATCTGGGCAGAAGAATTCCCACATTTACCCTAGGGCACATCTCTTAGTCTGGGGCTTACCTGTCGCACACTAGCTAGGATGCAGGGGTGCAACAGATGCCATTGACAAAATCCAAAGGCAGAGAGACAAGTGGTGCTGAAACAAGAAAAGAACTGATTTCAGTGAGGCCAGTTCCAGGAAGTTCTGGACTGGTGTCTCAGAGACTGTCTCCAAAGTACTTAGCAGTTTATATAAGGAAGATGTGGGACAAAGGTTGGTGGGTATGTGCAAGGGCGCACTAAGTGTCAGGCTCATCACCGTCACGGGCGTGGCTAGCTGGCTCAGGGTGTCCTCATTGCTTGAGAGGTTAATTTTGGTTCCTATCACAGGATGTTTTGCCTGTGGACTCTTTTGTCCACATTCAGAGATAAGCTGGCAAGACTTTAATCAATTAGAAAGTACAGAATGAGGCCAAAATGGAGGTAGTAGAAGCCTGTTTTCGACGTGAGACACATGGGTCCTTGCTACTTCCCCTGACCAGTGGGATGTGGCTGTATGAGCCGCAGCAGTGGCAGGGAGGATGGGGACAGTCCCCACCCTCCTCCCTGGCTTTGAGAGTTCAAGAAGCCAACTGCCTTTTCGCTAGCATGGAGGGGGTGTTAATAAATACTTAAGGGAAACAGCTTTTCATAAAAAAAATAAAATCTAAGTGCCAGGATTCCGACTTTCCAGCCACACCCCTTCTGCAGTTTGGGCGGGTTTGGGCAAGAACTGGTCTCAGGCATGAAGGGAGGGAGCCCCATGAGGACATGTGCTGGGGACATATGCTGGGTCCTGTGGCAAGAGGAGTTCAGACAGTAATACCCCCAGTCCCTAAACAGTATCCAGTCCCGTTGCTGCTGCTTGGCAGGTGAGGTACACAAACTTTTTAGTCCGTTCTGATGTGGGGAACAAAGGCAAAAGAAATGTAGAAAAAATGGTATCTTACAGCTCGCAGCCCGTTGACAGATAATTGAGGTAAACAGAGTGACCTTGCTTAAGAAACTCAACAGCCCCAATGTTGGCACTTTGCTAGAGTAGAAAAGCAAGCTTAGCCTGACGTGAGCCCTACCTCCAGGATCCTGTAAGTCTTCTTTAAACATATGAAAACCCTTCTAGAAACGTCCTTTATCTCACCCCCCAACCAGGATATATGTTAGAAATCATCCTCTAAACATATGACCTACTGTTATACATCAAGAGTCTCATGACTTATATTTTACTAGACAGTAGTAAATAACCTTATCTTTTTGTTTAAGATTTTATTTATTTACTTGCCAGAGAGAGAGAGAGAGAACAGCAGGAGGAGTGGCAGGCAGAGCAAGAATCAGGCTCCCTGCTGAGCAGGACTTGATTGCAGGACCCTGGGATCACGACCTGAGCTGAAGGCAGACAATTAACAGACTGAGCCACCCAGACATTCCATAAGTAACCTTATCTTAACAACAGCTAACCCCTCAAGGGCCTGGAAGTGGTGCTTCCAAATTCCTTAGAGATGTATGCTATCCCTGACCCCCACCAGCTGAAAGGCATATAATCCTTTAGTCACTCCTCCCAACCCCAGGGTAGGTCTTTCTCTCAGGGTACTGTCCCTGTACTTTAATAAAACCACCTTTTATTACACTGAAGAGATCTGAAGAGTTCTTCCTTGACTATTCACTCCTGACTGCAAACAACCCATTATGATACTGTGCGTAGAAGCCTTTCTTGGTCTGTTTTGGGGCAGCACAGTGAGGTGCCTAGGAGAGGGTTTGGACATCTTTGCCCCTCCTTCTGTGCTCACTTTACAGCCCATGGATTGGGCAAAGCTGCTATTTCTCCCTCCATTTCCATGAAGAAGTTAGCCTGGGCCCAGTGTCAGCCAGAGAGACCTCACAAAACCTCAGAGAACGCTGAGGCTTTCCCTCAGGCCACTTTGTAGTCATGTTCGCCTTCCTTCCCCGGGCCCTTGAGAGAAATGATCAAGGCTGATATGCTTTTCAAGGGACTTGTCCACTGGCAAGACCAGCTTTCACCACAGACTTTCCAGAAACTTCCATCTACTTAGCTCCTGGACAATGGAGATGGGGTTTCTGAGCTCCCCAAGAGAGTCAAGCAAAAACTGTCCCTTGATCTGGCACTGTATTTTTAAATACAAGCTTAAGGGTTTTTCTTACTTCAGTGTTGTAAGCAAACCACTGCGAGTTTGCTCTGTGGTGTCAGAAATTGCACCGATTAAGTTGTCGCACAGAGAAAACTTCATCTGCAGCAAATAAGAAGATCATGGGGAGTGGCTTCCAAAGCAGTGACTCCCAAGCAGGAGTGGATGGGTTCCTTTCCTTTAGGGTTGGGATGAATATTTATGATGAAGGACAGTTGGAAGGCAGGCAGTCTGGAACTGGAGGCCCCGCCCTAATTGGAAACAACCCTTAAAAGGATTTTACACCACCCTGGCAGGAGCCCTCCACCCTTTCCCAGATGATAGATAGGTGACAAAAAGCTGTTTGGATGACAGGCACAGGGAGGGTTAGTCAAATTACAACAGCCCATAAAAACCCCTACACTGGGACCTCCAGGGGTAACCCTCTGGGGGGGGGCTCTTACTATCACTTTACTATCGCTCAATGAACCTGCTTTGCTGCCTACCTTCTGGTGTACCTCTTTATTCTTCCAAGTGGCTTGACCAAGAACTGTGGGCACCAACAGAGTAGAAATCCTATAATATCTAGATAGGGAAGCCTTGTCATCATCTGGAGAGGCAGGCATAAGGTTGTGTGTGCCTTAAGGAAACCTGCCTAAATGTACATTGTATCTTATGTAAACGAGCCTCAGGCTCCTCCTTGGGTGGAGATATTAGTGTTATAATGAGATACAAGGAGTCATTGATCATTCTACCGGTCACTTCATGGTCCATCTGTGCAAGCATGAGTCAGGAGTTAGGTTCAAACTGCGCTGGGAGACCAGGTCGGGGAAGTCCCTGGCCTTTGAGCGAGATTTCACGTTCATTTGCCTGAGATAAGAGATAAGCTGGAAAGAAGAACTTAAGGAAAAATGTGGGACAAAGGTCAGTGAGTATAGGCAGGTGGGCAGTAAAGGTCAGGTCTTGGGGCCTGGTGACACTTTCCCCCTGGCTTTGGCTGGTTTCTATATTCTGTAAAAGTCTCTATTCAGAATCTACATTGACATTTTCCAACTTGGATTTTAACATAGGGTTGCCACACCATTGCAAAGTAAGAGGAACTGGATTTGCCCTCCTACCTGAAACAACAAAACAGTAAAACAACAAAACAGTAAAAGACATGAAACACAGACCTTCAAGATACTAGACATCAGGCAAAGGGGATAGTGATTCCTGAGGGATGGAAAACAAATAGGTGAGCCCTCTGGTGGCTCTAATTTATAGCCTTGAGTGAGTTTCCAAGAAAGCTGGGGGAGGGGAAACTGAAGAGGCTCCCCGTGGACCTCGTGGAGTTGAGGACACTGACTGAGCTGAGAGTTTGGGGTGGGGGATGTGGTGGGTGACAAATGTAGCTGGTGTCCACTGGACAGAGTGCCAGGAAGAAGAGAGCCGAGGAAAGTCAGCCAGAAAGATTTGTTTAGGGGGCCCAGCCAGCACGCAGAACTGTTCTGACCAGCACCTCTAAGGAAGGCAACTATACAAGGTTGGGGGGGTGGGCAGGCACAGTGGGCGGGTAATCATTTGAAAGGATTAGAGGGAACATGGCTGGCCCTCACAAGATGCTGGGAATGGTGCTTGTTCCCCACAGAGACAGAAGGAAAGACACCTGACATAATTCATGGGGTCTGGGTGAAGACCTCAGGAAGGTCTTGCCTCAGATGTGGGAACTAATTGGCCCTCCACTGAGCACTGCTCTGGACCACTTAAATTATAAAAGCAAGACCAGAAAAGATCAAACTGTTTCCAAAAAACTTAAAGGCATCTTGGAACGAAGCTTGAAATTCATAGGAGATTTATATAAAAGTAATAAAATTGGTATAAAAATAACCAGCAACCAACACAGTAAACTTCAGAATGTCCGGCTTTCCATCAAAGATTTTGAGGTATGTGAAGAGTTGGGGAAAATGACTCTTAAGGGAGGAGATCAATCAATCACTTGAAAATGACCCAGAGCTGACACAGAGGTTAGCATCACAAGAAGCAGACATTCAAACATGTAGCATAACTGTAGTCCATACATTTAAGACATTAAGTTGATAAATGGAACATATCAAAAAGGTCCACTTTTTAAAATTTTTTTAAAAGATTGGGGGACCTGGATGGCTCAGTGGGTTAAGGCCTCTGCCTTTGGCTCAGGTCATGATCCCAGGGTCCTGGGATTGAGCCCTGCATTGGGCTCTCTGCTCAGTGGGGAGCTTGCTTCCTCTCTGCCTGACTCTCTGCCTACTTGTGATCTCTGTCAAATAAATAAATAAATAAATCTTAAAAAAATAAAACTTAAAAAAAAGAGATTTTACTTATTTATTTGACAGAGAGAGACACAGTGAGAGAGGTAACACAAGCAGGGGGAGTGGAAAAGGGAGAAGCAGGCTCTCTGTGGAGCAGGGAGCCCGATGCAGGACTCAGTCCTAGGACCCAGGATCATGACCTGAGCCAAAGGCAGATACTTAATGACCAAGCTGCCCAGGTGCCCCAGCCCACTCTAACACTTAAGAGATGAAAATTGCCATGGCTGAAAGGAATTGTAGTGCAAGGGATTCACAGCAATTAGAAAATGAAGAAAAACACTCACTAGGACTTTTTGAGTCAGTAAACTGCTTTGAGTAGTACTGTCACCTTCATGGCTCGAAACCCTCCAAACCGAGAACATAGGGTGCCTTAATACTTCTTTGGGCCTTCTTTAACCGCTTGCAGCAATGTTGTAGAGTTTTCAGTGTACAAGTCTTTTGCCTTCTTGAATACATTTATTCCTAGATAATTTATTCTTTTGGGTACTCTTATAACTGGAATTATTTTCTTAATTTCCTTTTCACAGTGTTCATTGCTAGTGGATGTTAACACTACTGATTTTTGTCCATATTCTACCCTATAGCTTTGCAGTTAGTTTATTGACTCTAGTAGTTTTCTTCCCCCTTTGTGGGTTAATTGGGATTTTTCATCTGCAAAGAGAGATGGTTTTATTTCTTCCTTTCCATACTACTTTTGCTCACCTTCAGTTTGGCAGGGTATAGAAGCTTAGCCTGCTAGGGACCACTCTTGGACTTTGTAGGTTAGAGAGGAGCTGTGACAGGAGATTGTCTGCCTGGGCTGGTGTCTATGATCAGCTCTCATAAGTTCACTTAGGGAAATAGGGATCAGTGGGAGCCCTTGCTTTTTGCAAGCTAAGCTCAAACTAGAAGGATGCCAGTGACACCTTGAGACCCCTGCAGGGAGGGCTCCTGACCCCAGGAGTTGCCACGAGGTGAGAGGGCAGAACAGGATGGATCCCCCAAAACCCAGCCCAATTGCCCCTCTGTCAACAAAGGAGAAAGGTAAGGAATCCACAGGCTCTCTTCTCTGGGTGGGACTGGGAACCTCAGAGTGGGTGTGGGGAAGGGACTGCTGATTCCAGGTTCTGGGCGGAGTTTTATTGCCTCAGAATGTTCGTCCTCCAGTGTGGTGGTGCCCCTTCCATTCTACCCTCCTGCTCAGGAGACAGAACAGGGGGAAGCCGCCGGTTCCAACAGGCAGACCACCACATTGTTGCTGCTATAACCAGCATGGGGAGTCCTTTCTCAGTTAGGGCTCACATTCAAACGCAAGCCCCAGGGTTCCAACTCTGCACCAATCACACCAAAACCACTGTGCACCACCCCATCACCTGTAGTGAGCTGAGGGTGGTGGTGAGGGGGTGTGGGCCTCAGTATTTGAGTTTCGAAGCCAGCTATGGCTGAACCCCCCCCATATTCTCACTCTTTCTCCTCTTCAGCTTTTCCTGTTCACCCCTCTGCCTGTGCAGTCTGGTATCCTCCTGCTGTGCCTTCAGGGAGGGGGGAGGGTAAACACACATGTGTCGGCCAGGGCCTGTCATTAAGCACCTCCCTGTCCTCTAAGAGCCATCCTCTGTGACCAGTATCTGAAGACCCCAGCCCAGTTCCACGTCCCCGAGTGAAACTATACAACTTCTGTATGTGAAAAACTCTGTTTTCCTTTTTAAAACAAATGGCTAAGGACCTCTTGAACTGGGCACAAAGACCCTTGAACTGGGACAGAAGAGGCAACTGTTTTACAAGCAGCTGCTCTTTAAAACTCAACAGGACCACTGATATATAGACCATAAAATTGCTGTTGGGAACTCTCTGGACATGGGATAATTAATTAATGCATACCAGGAATAGTTTCCTTTGTTTACACCAATAGAATAGTTGGCCGAGTAACCCAAAGTGGATCACCTGGATTTGCCTGCATGGGTAATCTGTACTCCCCGAACTGCAACACCAAGACCTGCAAATGAAATGCCTTTCTTAAGTTTCACCTCCTTAGTGGACGACCTCCACCCTGAAGTGCTTAACTGCCCATGTGCAGTACCGACACACCCCTCCCGACGCACCCCTCCTTTCCTCGCAAGCCTTGGCCAGACAAAGCCCTCCAGGCCTGTGGGGCTAGGACAAGGATCCAAAGGACTGCGGTCTCTGGGGTGGTGCGAGCCCACCCCCTTAAAATCACTCTCATCTGGCAGCTGCAAATTGGGCGAGTCCTCATTTGGACCTGCTGTCCCAACAGGCCCCAGGTTTCTCCCAAACCAGGAAACCCAGGTGACTCAACAGTACCTGTAGGGGAAATATGCAGGCTAGGGTTTGAGATGGGCCATACCCTGCTTCCCCAAATGACACCTGTCACTCAGCATTTGCAAACCCTCCCGTTCCAGATAGCTGTTGACCCTGAATTGTGAAGCCTCCTTATACCCCATAGTCTTTCAGCAGGCCTTGGGCAGCTGGAAACTTCCAGGCCTAGGAAACTTGGGATTGGCCCCAAGGGACTGCATAGTTTCCAGGCTGGTTGGAGACCAATCTCCTGATAATTGCACTGAGGTAGCAGCTCAGATCAGTGACAGTCAGTCCCCAGTTGGATTTGCTGCCTAATCTGCATGCAGGATACAGCAAGGTTCGCATATCTCTCTTCTTGGCAGATACCCAGCCACTCTGCTGGGCCCTGCGCCGGCAAGGCATTCCAGTTTCCTCCAGCTCTGGGACCCCATTGGGGCAGCCAGTCCAAATGGAGACAAAAAGTCCCCAGTTAAAAATGGAATATCAGAAAGCTTCCAGAGTGTGGGGCTGTCGATACCCTCAGGACAGTCAGGTGGTTAGCTCTTTTACTTGAGCTCCACAGGCCTGGAGCGTCCCCTGCAGCCCAAGGCCAGCTCAGAGAGTAGAGACTGCCTGTGATAGAGAGTCCCTTTTACCTCTGCATATGGAAGCAAGAGAACAAATTAAAAGGTGAATCCAAAAGCTGAGCCCCCACAGGACAGAGCTGCATTATTTACAGTGTTTGCAGGCACCAGAAAGAGAACTAGTTGACTTGGTAAGAACAGCTAGGGAAATAAACCCAGATAATACCCATGTATATAGGCAAAGCAGGCCTACACCTCATGTCAATAGCCCCCATCGAAACAGACCAAAGCGACTTAAGCTACCACTCTTTTTTTTTTTTTTTTTAAGATTTTTATTTATTTATTTGACAGACAGAGATCACAAGTAGGCAGAGAGAGAGGAGGAAGCAGGCTCCCTGTGGAGCAGAGAGCCCAATGTGGGGCTCGATCCCAGGACCCTGGGATCCTGACCCAAGCTGAAGGCAGAAGCTTTAACCCACTGAGCCACCCAGGCACCC
Organism: Mustela nigripes; assembly: GCF_022355385.1. NCBI lineage: Eukaryota > Metazoa > Chordata > Mammalia > Carnivora > Mustelidae > Mustela > Mustela nigripes. The sequence goes on from NC_081558.1 coordinate 67,403,940, forward strand.
CTTAAGCTACCACTTTAATTTAAAACAAATTATCAAAATAGAAACCCAAATAAAAACCCCAGGAACTATGCAAGTGACAGAGAAACAGAAGCAACCAAAATTTGAGAGTAAATAGACCTATAGAAAAATAAACCCACATATAAACCCACTGATTCCTTTACCATACATGCTCACACCTTTATAAAACCTAATCCCATTAATGAACAAGCAACTGGCAGCCAAAGTGGGCATTGCTCATGTTGCAGGCTCTATCAGTAGAAATCTAATTTGTAAATAAATATACTATATATGACACCATGTTGTTAGATACAGGCTCCCCAGTAACAATGATGAAAGGATATTCTACTAATTTAGAAATCTTTAATGACAGAAAGGGACTAATTGAAGGATTAGGAGAAAACTTGACCCCAAGGACATGGGCCATAGTTTCCTTACAACTGATGACAGACCACTCTTTAAAGCTAAATGCCTTAGAGGTCCTGATTTGGGAAACATTCTTAGAATGGATGTAATAGAACATACTCAAAGAAAACACTCAGAAACCCCTAAAGGAATTTAGTATTGTGTTTACTATTTCACCATACAGTAACCCAATCTGACCTATTAAAAACCAAACGCGTCCTATAGGTTTACAGTAGATTATAGGAACTTAAACACTCCCCATATTGAGGGACCACCCCCAGTGGGAGCACCCCACTGTCACAAGGTCACAGTGATGTGGGAAGCCTATCATAAACATTGTCACCACAGGACCTGGAACTTACTACAGAGTGATAGACTTATCTGACTTGTTCTTTGCTATTCCTATTAACCAGGAGAGCCAACCCATGACTGCATTCACACAGGAAGGCAGAAAATACCAGTTTACTAGTTTGCACGACAGCTTAACAGCCCACAACCCAACACAAGACATCCAGGCCTTGGATGAGAGCAGCACACACACAAACCAGTATTTCCTATCCTGATGACTTCCTTATTTCTGGTGATTCCTTGGAAGAACAGACTAGGGTCAAAATTAAGTTTATTGAATTCCTTACACTCACAGAACAGACAATCAACCCAATAAGGACGAAGGACTCCACACTACAGTAAAATCTGTCTCCCAATAATTTGGTCCCCCGAAGGCAGAAAAATACCAGACCCAATAATAAAACAGATTGCATACCAACTTCTACGACAAAAGAAGCTCAGGAAAGGACAGCAGTGCTTGGATACTGGAAATAACACATACCACATATGGGGGTCATGTTAAGACATAGTTATGAAATAACTAGGAAAAATAGAGAATTTATATGGGCAGAGACTCAAAGGATTTATTTAAAACAATCTATTTAAGAAAAATACTGCCAGAAATTTAAATATACTGGCACAAGCCAACAATCAGGACTCTCAACATAAACTAGAGTAATTATACTCACAATTTGCAACACACTCACCATGGACTAAAACACCCTAGGACCCCAAATTTTTACCCAGATATATTTTGGACTAAGAAGTTCCCATTGATGAGAACCGATATCAACCAACTGAAAGGTTCAGCTGGGCACTCTATGAGGCCCTACGGAATAGAGGGCCACTAACAGAAAATAAACCAATTATACTTAAACTCCAACAGCTTATTCTGGAGCAGGTAAAGCAAACCCCTGACAAACAGAGAGGGACTACTCTTGACCATAAAGTCCCAACATGGAAATGGCAAATTTTAGACTGGGTAACACAGAGGAGGATTGACCTTCTGCATGAAGTGAAAAAATATCATCAGTGCCAAGAGAGGACTTGCCAGAATTTCTGACAGATAAGCCTATCCGGGCTGGAGCAGCAGGGCAATGGGGCCATCCTGGACCATGGCACACTCAACAATATGTGGTTTACAGAGGATCAGCCTCTGTGACACCATCCAGAGGAGCTGGCAGGCTGTGGTCTTGGGGACTAATGATGTTCTAACACTGACAGAACCAGTCTCAGGAGAATCAGTGCAATACGCTGAACAAATAGCCATAAAATAAGTGATTTAACAATTTCTTGAGGAAAATCAGAATGAGGTCTATCTTTTCTCAGACTCTTGCGTAGTAGCTGAGGAATAGCTCTTTGGGTGGGAACATGGGGGAGGCAGAGATGGCTGGAAAATGGGAAATAAGAACATATGGGGTAAAGACATATGGCAGAAAATAGTACTGGCTAACATCTCTGTATTCATCATACCTGTTCCTGCACATCAAAAAGACAACTCTGAAGTAATCAAATTTAATAACTACGTAGATCTCACCTTCCCCCTCTTGAGCATTCTGTCTCTCAATCTCTTTTTCTCAAATAAATAAATAAAATCTTTTTAAAAAATCAACTTTAAGAACACAGTGATTCATGGATAAGGAGGAAACAAATTCAAAGCAAAACCATACATAAACAAAAAGAATGGAACATAAACCCAGAACACACAGATATGCCATTATAGGATCATTGCATGAGCACATCACCAAACAGGTCCTGTTGTCCCAATGTGGCACCAAAACATGTTTAGAGGAAATAAACATGCACATCCCTACCAAACACTTCTGATGTCAAATCAAGAAATGCAAGAATTTCTCAAATTTTTAAAGCAGTAATGAATACTCCAGATAAGTTCAAAGCTGACAGATTCTTACAAATTATACAAATTGATGGTATAGGACTCTTGCCTAAATCAGAGAATAAAGTATATATGTGCACCATTGTAGACACATGGTCAGGAAGAGGATTCTCCTATCCTGGCAGGAAAGATGATAAAAAATCCACCATCAGAACATTGGAATCTTGATTGGTTATGGTATCCCAACCATCATAAACTCAGATCAGAGTACCCACTTCATGGGAAAGTGAATACAAGAATGGGCCAAGAAACAGGACATAACATGGAACTTTCATTCATCTTAGAATAAACAACCTTGGATCCACTGAAGGGTATAGTGGCTGACTCAAGCAAAAGCTGAAGTTGCTTATGAATAATCTAGATATAAAAACTTGAACTCAAATGATCTGGGAGGTGGCAAGATCTCCGAACCACAGATATAGAAAGAATGGAAAACTTCCACTGAATGAATACTGCGAGCACCCACAGAGATGAGAACTAGCACTAACAACACCCCAACATCTAAATTAAAAAGGAAAGTACTAATTAAAGAACAATGAAATACATATAGGTCTGGGAAGCTGTAGCATCTGCCACTAATAAATGGGTGGCAGGATGACTGAAGAAAAGGCACATTATATCAAATTATAGAAAATAAGATGCTGTCTCTATAAAAATTTCAGGCATGGAGAACACCTTATTTTATTGTATCACAGTAGATGCCAAATATTCAGGCATGATGCAGGACAATTATGCATGGGCCCAAAATGGCACTAATGGCCACCATAACTCTAGATTTCCTTGATTGGCAAGAACAACAACAAGAAAGAATTGAAGTTTTATAGGACACTATCTTTCTGTTGCAAGCATGACTCCTTTATGCACCTTTACTTCATCCCTGTCCCTAAGTGGGTCAGTTCAGCCTGCTGCTTGCTGGACATACTATTTAGCCTGTTGCTCACTATTGGAGACCATACTCATTGCGGCCATGCATGCTCTTCTCACAGCTCCAGCAACAGCAGGGGTGCCACCATTACAAATTAGAATTCTACCTTCTCACTCAGGTACAATTCCACTGTCCATGACATCCTCTACTACTTCCATAGATTGTCATCCTCATCACCTTATTGTAACCGAGGGCTCACCAAAGTCACCAACACCACCAGTAGCACCAAGCCCAACCCCTCCACCCCACCCTTTGCTATCTGCACTGTCTACTCATTGGGAAACCTTCCAGTCAGTGGAGAAACCCAACATTAACTGAAGCTGCTGAAGCAGTGGAAATCTCCATGTCAATATCTGTAAGAAGCAACAAAGATCTCAAACCACACCCTCTGTTAGACGTTGACTTGAAGGATAAAGATCAGCCTGAACTACTAACTGGCTCTTCGTTATTATAACCCAGCATATAAGACAGACAGGTACTGACTTTTGCACTTTTCTCTTATATTATGGAATTGAGTGCAGCACCAAATGCAGGCAGAGACCATGTGAATATAACACCGATTTATTTATTATTTTTTTAAATTTTATTTTATTTTTTCAGTGTTCCAAGATTCATTGTTTATGCACCACACCAGTGTTCCATGCAGTACAAGGAGCATGCAGCCACAAGGCTCTCCCAACCCCTCAGCTCCCTCCCCTCCCAAACCCTCAGTTTGTTTCTCAGAGTCCATAGTCTCTCATGGTTCATCTCCCCCTCCAATTTCCCACAATTCACTTTTCCTTTCCTTCTCCTAATGTCCTCCATGTTACTTCTTATGCTCCATAAGTAAGTGAAAACATATGATAAATGACTCTCTCTGCTTGACTTAATTCACTCAGCATAATATCCTCCAGTCCCAGCCATGCTGATAAAAAAAGTTGGGTATTCATCCTTTCTGATGGAGGCATAATATTCCATTGTATATATGGACTATATCTTCTTTATCCATTCATCTGTTGAAGGGCATCTTGGCTCTTTCCACAGTTTGGTGATTGTGGCCATTGCTGCTATGAACATTGAGGTACATATGTATCTTTGTATACATATGTACCTCTTTTCACTACATCTGTATCTTTGGGGTAAATACCCAGTAATGCAGTTGCAAGGCCATAGGGTAGCTCTATTTTTAATTTCTTCAGGAATCTCCACACTGTTTTCCAAAGTGGCTGCACCAACTTGCATTCCCACCAACAGTGTAAGAGGGTTCCCTTTTCCCCACATCCTCTCCAACACATGCTGTTTACTGTCTTATTAATTTTGGCCATTATAACTGATAAAAGGTGGTATCTCAATGTAGTTTTGATTTGAATTTCCCTGATGGCTAATGATGATGAACATTTTTTCATGTGTCTGTTAGCCATTTGTATGTCTTCTTTGGAGAAATGTCTGTTCATGTCTTCTGCCCATATTTTGATGTGATTATCTGTTTTTTGAGTGTTGAGTTTAACGTATTCTTTATAGGTCTTAGATATCAGCCCTTTGTCTGTAGTATCATTTGTGAATATCTTCTCCCATTCCGTGGGTTACCTCTTTGTTTTGTTGACTGCTTTCCTTGCTGTGTCTTCTTCAATTTCTTTCATGAGTGTTCTGTAATTCCTTGAATACAGATCCCTTACCTCCTTGGTTAGGTTTATTCCCAGGTATCTTATGGTTCTTGGTGCTATAGTAAATGGAAATGATTCTCTAATTTCCCTTTTTATATTTTCATTGTTAGTGTAAAAGAAAGCAACTGATTTCTGTGCCTTGATTTGTATCCTGCCCCATTACTGAATTGCTGTATGAGTTCTGGTAGTTTGGGGGTGGTGTCTTTTGGGTTTTCCATATAAAGTATCATGTCATCTGTGAAGGGAGAGAGTTTGGCTTCTTCTTTGCCAATTTGAATACCTTTTATTTCTTTTTGTTCTCTGATTGCTGTTGCTAGGACTTCTAGTACTATGTTGAACAACAGTGGAGAGAGTGGGCATCCTTGTCATGTTCCTGATCTCAAATGGAAAGCTGTCAGCTTTTCCCCCTTGAGAATGATATTTGTGGGTTTTTCATAGTTGAGGAGTGTTCCCTCTACCTGTATACTTTGAAGAGTTTTAATCAGGAACGGGTGCTGTATTTTGCCAAATGCTTCTTCTGCACCAATTGAGAGGACCTTGTGGTTCTTCTCTTTTCTCTTATTGATTTGTTCTATCACATTGATTGATTTGTGAATGTTGAACCACCCTTGCATCCCAGGGATAAATCCCACCTGGTCATGGTGGATAATCTTTTTAATGTACTGTTGGATTCTATTAGCTAGGATCTTATAACACCAATTTAATTTCTGATTCATTCTGTGTGCTAACATGTAGTTGTTAAAAAAATACCAACTATTTATTGTAAAAAATGCAGAAAGGGCAATTATATCTTCAAATATAAATAGGCCAAAAAACTGATCCTCTACTACACTTTTAACTTGCTCTGTTTAACCCATTTTCACCTATTAGAAAATGAACAATAAACCAATGGGCACTATGTCCGGCCTTTACAAGAACAGGGACACCTTGGAAGTTGTGCAGAGGACACAGGAAACTTAGCATCTAACAGTTATCATTATCTTGGATGATATACAGCAGGGTTCAATCTCATATCACAGATGTCTGTCCCAAGAATATTGGATCCTGTGATAATAAAACCACTCTTGATCATATTAAAACCTGCAACTGTAGCCGAAATCCTGAAATTTAGTACAAAGGACTTTCAAGCCAGATATAGATCACCAAACTGTGCTCAGCTTTATCCATCTTCATTTATGCCCAATTTACAACCTAAGTCAAAACCAGATTTGCTAAAATGAAGGAAACCCTTAAGGGTCCTTGTTGGACTGATAGGGGATTAACTAGTTGGAGGAGCAAGGGCTGCCAGGTTTTCTCTATTCCAAGTCCATGGAGTCATATTAAATTTAAAAATGTTTGAAACCGGGCACCTAGGTGGCTCAGATAGTTAAGCATCTGCCTTCAGCTCAGGTCATGATCTCCAGGTCCTGGGATTAAATTCCATATCGGGCTCCCAGCTCAGTGGGGGATCTGCTTCTCCCTCTCCCTCTGCCTCTCCCCTGCTTGTGCTTTCTCTGTCTCTGTCTCTGTCGCTCTCTCTCAAGTGAATAAATAAAAAAAATCTTAAGAAAATGTTTGGAATCAAACACTCTTAGTTTAACACACAAGTCCTGGCAGTGTCATGATGGTTGGGTACGAAGAGAAATAAAATCAGTAATATATTACAAACATAACTGAGTTTAACATGGAAGTAAACAGAGCAATGAAAATTTGATACAAAACAGTTGAAGAAAACACTAAAAAAATACTATAAAATGGCAGAAAAGGTGTTTTTTGAACTATGGATTTTTAGTTGTTGCATTTAAGAACAGTTGATATGTGGAATACTCTTAGACTGGGGCAATACTTGGGGCAATACTTATGACAGAATAAAACCATGTTCCTAAGAATATGTGGGTGGAACAAAATCAAAATGCCTTTGCAATAGCTAAAACTATAGTACAAGTACCTGTGACTATAGCCTTGAGGCCTCCTCCATAAGTTATATATAATATGGGAAATTAGACCAGGATAGTAGACTCAAAGCCAAACCCCACATCATATTCTTTTAGAGTCCAGGGGAAAATAAGAAACACAACAGGATGGCATGTATAAAAATAAAACAGTCAACAAATGTGATGACAGAGGGGAAAAAGATATTATTCAAGGTCAGTAGAAGATAAAAGAATTATTAAAACAATCAGAGAAATATTTCACATTGAATTTCCTAAATGAAATCTAACAAGTGTAATCATATATTAGAAAACTTATGAAAAGAAACATTTGGAAGTTAATACTGATAAAATCAAAATAACTTCTCAGATTTTAAAAACACAAAAACATGCATTTCCTAAAATAACAACAGCCTTGAATTATGTTATAGCAATCAAATGGGCTTGATCACTTGTAACCACCTGAGCTTTATAAAAATTCTCCTTCTATGGAAATGTATTTGTTAAGGAAGTTGAACTGAGTGGTTTAGAAGAAGGTTAACTTGTGGTCGGTGGCGACTGGATATGGTACCATATTGGAGCCTTCTTTGTTCTGCTTATATTGGTACTATTAAGAATATGTTTGCTTAAATAGGCAATGAAAATATGGTGTAAAAGAATGTGCAGCGGAGAAATATAAAATGTGACTGAATGTGTGTGATCAAGATTGTAAGTGGGGTAGAATCACAGGGTGGATTGATATTTTTGTGAAGTCGGATTTGTACATGGCATTAAGTTTTAGTAGTAATTGGTGTACGAGTGACTTAAAATCACAGGGTGGATTGTCATGTCCTGATTTGATATGATTGGAGTTCCATTTGGTTATGACAAACACATACAAAAATGTTTAGAAGTCATGTTTTGATGTAAGAGTGAAGTTAAGTTCTGTCAGGATGTCATCATCTCATCTGTTCTTACCCATAAGAATTCAGTAGCCCCCCTGCTGAGAGGCCTTGCTGGGGACTCATCAATGAAGACATAGGAAGAAGCCCTATGAGAAGGGGACACGTAGACTATGAACACTAGGACTTGTGAGGAACATACAAGAGTGTTCTCTTTGGGCAAGGATACACTTTGCTGATCTAAAATAGCTCTCCAGAGGCCTTGAGGTAATTAGTTCTTGGTGCAGTAAAGGTGACTCTTAATGGCTGTGGTGAAAGCCATAGGCCTCAGAAAGTGTCCCCTTGCCCATCATCACCACCACCCGTGTTCCCTAGCAATATGCTCTGGCAATGTGGGACTTTGACTCTGGCAGCTGGACAGCAGCCCTCAGAGGGCTAAGCCTTCTCTCCTGAGTGTCTTGTTCTATAAAGATACACAACAACAACAAAAACATTTGACCTGTTTCCTGGCATCTTCCCCATGCCCGGTGTGGTTAATCTAACATCACTTTGGACTATATTCTTTTTTTTTCTTTTCTTCTTCTTCTTTTTTTTTTTTTTAAAGATTTTATTTATTTATTTGACAGACAAAAATCACAAGTAGGCAGAGAGGCAGGCTGAGGGGAGCGGGGAGGCAGACTCCCTGCTGAGCAGAAAGCCCTATGCGGGGCTTGATCCCAGGACCTGGGATCACGACCTGAGCCAAAAGTAGAGGCTTTAACCCACTGAGCCCCTCAGGTACCCTTGGACTATATTATTTCTTTATTGTTAAATTGTTATCATTATTTTTTAAAAGATTTTATTTATTTATTTGTCAGAGGGAGAGGGAGAGCACGAGCAGAGGGAACAGGAGGCAGAGAGAGAGAGAGAGAGAGGGAATCAGGCTCCCCACTGAGCAGGGAGCCCAATGAGGGACTCAATCCCAGGACCCTGGGATTATGACCTGAGCTGAAGCCAGAGGCTTAACCAACTGAGCCACCCAGGCATCCCTTTATTGGTAAATTAAATCATCAGCCTATATACTCTATGAGCTCATGAAATTCGCACAGTGAACCAGAGTTAAATACATTGTTGGAAAAGAGATATAATCCGAGCATGATTTGCCTCCACAAACAAAGCAGACTGCAGGGACAGTCTGTGTGTTTACGGAGGTAAGCACATGGATTAAGGCAGGTGCCAGGTACCTCTAATATTCTGCTTCTGTAACTTGGTCTCACCCAACATTGCTCTGTTTCAGGTCCCCAGCTATCCTGACCTGTGTGGCTCACATGTGTCCAGTACACACACTATTAGCAGACCTTGGGCAGCTGGGGACCATCACCAGCCACATGCATTGCCTCAAGGGTGGAGGGAGCCCACTTCTGGAAAATCACCTAGAGGCAGCCACAGAAATGGGTGGCAGTCAATCCTCATGCGTACTTACTGTGTTTCTCCAGGTTTCTGCAGCAAACAAAGCTCCCTGGTGTCTCTTAGGGGACATCCCAACCCACCTGCATGGTCCAGCTTTGGTCAGGCGGTCCACATTCCTCCAGCTCTGCCTTCAGCGGGAATATGTGCATTTGTGTAGGTCAGAGCTTGGAATTAAGCAGATGCCAGGTCCCCCAAATAGCTCCCTCTTGTGAGCTGGTCTGGCTAGATGTTGCCCTGTTCCAGGTCCCTGGCCACCCTGACCTGTGTGGTTTGCATATGCATAGTTTGACTCATGTCAGTTGGCCCTGGGCTATAGGGAATACTCCAGACCCGTAGAACTCTGGCTAAATCCCAAACCCTGAACAGTTTCAGGGTACAAAGAGTCTTCCTTAAAAATCTTTCTGAGGTGGCAGAAAGATTTAACCTGGCAATAGTCAGTCCTCATTTGGACTGTCTGGATGATGAGGTCCAGAACTTCTCCAGGTGCCCATGTATCTGTTTTTGGACGATACCGGTCAGTCTTCCCAGTTTTGCTTTGACAGGAAGTCGAGATACCTGCAGGTTTATATTCAGGAACATATGTGTTAAGGCTTGAAATTAGGCAGATGGCCTAAACCTCCAAGAGCTTGCTTCTGTGATTCACCTTCTCTGGATACTTGCCCTGTTCCATGTTCCTGACTAACCTGACGTACACGGCCTTTACATGCACAGAACATACCTGGCCAGTGGCCTTGGGCAGCAGGTACCCTCTAGGCCTGTGGAGCTTAGTCCAACCCAAACCAACCATAGGGATGTCAGGCTTGAGCATCTTCAGAGTGTGTGAGAACAGTCAGTTTCAATTTCACAGATTTGCCTGGTATCTAATTTTTATTTTTTTTTAAAGGCTTTATTTATTTATTTGGCAGAGAGAGAGAGAGAGAGCGAGCACGCACAAGTAGACAGAGCAGTAGACAGAGGAAGAGGGAGAAGCAGGCTCCCCGTTGAGCAGAGATCCAGATGTGGAGCTTGATCCCAGGACCCTGGGATCATGACCTGAGCTGAAGGCAGACGTTTAACCGACTGAGTCACCCAGGTGTCCCTAATTTATTTATATACTTTTAAAAAGTAAACTCTGTACCCAGTGTGGGGCTTGAACTTATGACCCCCAAGATCAAAAGTTACATGCTCTGCTGACTGAGCCAGTCAGGTGTTCCCTGGTTTGTAATTTAAATGTGTCTGTTGACCCTTGAGTGTTCCAGGCACCAAGACTGTCTATCTGTGAGCTATTGTGGTGATTTCCCATCATGTCATTCATATTCAGTTTGCAGGGCTTAGGAAAAAAAAAGGGCAGGGTTGTCTGGGTGGCTCAGTTGGTTAAGTGTCTGCCTTTGGCTCAGGTGATGGTCCCAGTGTCCTGGGATAGAGCCACACATCAGGCTCCCTACTCAGCGGGGAATTGGCTTCTCTCTCTCCCTCTGCCTCTCCTCTTGTTTATGTTCTCTCTGTCCCTCAAATAAATAAATAAATAAAATCTTTAAAAAGAAAAAAAGGCTGTTTTAATTTTCCATGATTCCAAGCTAAAGGATAGGAGAAAATTGGAAATGTTAGTTTTCAGAGTTGTATCCAGACATGGGAGGAAACTAGAAAAATTCAGGATCTAGTCTACTTTATAGGCGGTAAACAAAACTCCAAACACAAGATCATGTTACTGAAACATAATTTTTCTCACTAAAGTCACCCTTGTTTTCAAAGTTAGCCAAAATAAGACTAATTTGTATCTAAAATAAGCTAAATTTTAATGAATGAGGCCTCATTATTTATATATGTGCAGGAAAATAGTGATTGATAGTAAAGGCTCTTTTAAATCTGTTTTGCTGTTACTTTTCATCAGGAATCTGCAGCTTGAAATTTTAGCAGCACTTTGAGGCTAAGAAGCCAAGCCAAATATTTGCTATCAGATTTGCCTGCAATACCTATCGATTTGGGTTACTTCCTCTCTTCTTGAGTCCCCAAAATATCCTGAGATTTTAGCACCAGCCAGGAAGGAACTTTCTTTGCTTACTTGGTAAGGCTGCTGGGCATCTTATAAGCAAGGTATCAGGCTGATTTCCCAAGAAGCTTTATTGGCTCCATAAAGTCAATGTTAGCTCCTTAAAGCTGTCTGGTCATATCAAAGTCTATGTATATTTCTCTAAATGTGACATTTCTGTCAAAGCCTTGGTATTATAACCAATGTTTCCAATGTTCCTGTTATGAGGAAAACAGATTCTTACTGAATTTATGCAAATAAATATACTGCCATAAAAATATAAGAACACTTCCTGAGAGTTTCTGAATTCTGGAGGATCAGGTAGGGGAAGAACACATAAATGCTTCAGTTCTGCAATTTACCAAACTGTTACAAATCAGTTAGCTTAAGAGAAAAGGTTTCTTTACATAAGGAAAAATAAAATAATTTTTAAAAATTAGCAATGTTCAAACAAAAAGTTATAAAAATTATAATCACCCTCTTCAGTTTATTCAGTCCCATGTAATTAATTCTTGTTTTGCTTGAATCCAGTTTTTCCATGTGTTCTGGAAATGTTTACCCACTGTAGTTTTATGACCTCAAAATTATCATAAAACTGTATGCTAGAATCTTTTTTTTATGAATCTCCTTGCTGATGAAGCTTTTTGTGGGAACACTTTTATAAAAGTATCTGAGTAAAAAATTGTAACTGCCTATAAATTATAAAAGACTTAAAATTTCCATCATTAAAGATCTGATGAGAGTTCATTACAAATTCAATTGACAAGAGAATTTGGTTATTTCTGTGACAGTCAGCACTTCAGAATTACAAGATTTCTAGGGAAGATGGCAGAGTAGGAGGACCCTATGCTCATCTTGTCCCTCGGATATAACTAGGTAATAGACATGTGAGTGTAAATAACCCAGGAAATGACCCTTACACTGACAGAGCAGACTCTTCACAGCTAAATGTGGAGAAATGGGCAAATTGAAGAGGGTAGAAAGGGCAGAAACACGGTTAAGAGTAAACAGCTGAGCTGTTCATGGGAAGGAGGGAGCTGCTGGCATGGAGATGGGAGAGAAACAGACTCTCACACCAGGGAGTCTGTATGGGGAAGACCAATCCCTATAACATTTGGCTTTGAAAATCCAAAAGACTGAGTTTCACCAGTTCTTATAATTAGCAGGGCTTAAAACCTAGAACTGTAAAAATCAAAGGTGTGGCTCTGGGTGAGCTTGGAGGGGAAGAGGAAACTGAGTCCCTACCCTTAAAGAGAAAGCACCAGAAACCCCCCCCCCCCCCCCGAGACACAGCACAGAAGCAGCAGTTTGAAAAACACCTGGCACATATGGGAAGGTGATGTATTTACTAATCTCCGAGTATGTGCTGGAGGGGCAGGGATTCTTAGGAGACTTCTCCAGGAACAAAGGAGCTGGCAGGCACCATTGCCCTCTGTTCCCCTCCCCCGCCAACCCTGGCCTAGACACAGAAACCTGCAGGAACCAATTTAGCACCAACACTCCCTACTTAACTTGCTAACAGTGCTCCCCAGCCCCACAGTCTGCTATGGACACACCCTTCCAGCCAGGCCTCCAATTCAGGCCCCTGCCACAGGAGACCCATGAAAACCTTACTAACACTGCTGCCTTGTCCCTGAGTATTTCTGTGGATCCACCCCCTCCAATATGGTCTGCTTCAGTCCCTGGCAGCTGTAGGTTCCCTGCCAGTAACATGGATCTTGCTGCTACCACACATCCCAGATCCATGTTCCCTATGGTTCAATGCTATTGCAGCTTTGGAAAATGCCTGGTCTGACCCAACTTAAGCCCAAGGTGGCCCCAGACTATCTCACTAACAACACAGGGACCAAACCCTGCCCACAACAGGCAAAGAAAGACATCGCAGATGATTAGACTAAAGGCAAAAGCAGTTCAGCTACAATAGCAGGGCACACACAGCATATAGGAGATACCCCTGAAGTGCCAGGTTCTGGTGAACAGGAGACATTACACTGCAGGACACTGCAGGGTCTCTTCTTCATAAGGCTACTACTTTCAAGAGCAGAAGACATAGCTGACACAGAGAAACAGACATAGAGAGTTAGACAAAATCAGGAGACAAAGGAATATGTCCCAAATAAAAGGGTAGGACAAAATCACAGAAAGAGACCTAAGCAAAATGGAGATAATAATATACCTGACAGATAAGTTAAAGTAATGATCATAAAGATACTCACTGGACTGGAGAACAGTGGAGGGCCTCAGTGAGATCCTTAACAAAGAGATAGAAAACATAAAAAAAGAACCAGTCAGAGATGAAGAACTCAATAATTGAAATTAAAAACAAATTGGGGGAGCACTGGGTGGCTCAGTCAGTTAATCATCCAACTATTGTTTTTGGCTCAGGTCATGATTTCAGGGTCATGGGATTGAGTCCCATGTCTGGCTCTGTGCTCAACATGGAGTCTGCTTGTGCCCAACATGGAGCACTCTTCCTCTGCTCCTCCCCCTGCTCTCTCTCTCTCTGTCTGTCTTAAAAAAAAAATTAATTTATTTATTAGAGAGAGAGAGAGATAGTACAAGGTGGGGGGGGGCAGAGGGAGAGGGAGAAGACTCTCTGCTGAGTGGGGAGCTCAATATGGGGTTTGATCCCAGGACCCTGAGATCATGACCCAAACCAAAGTCAGATGCTTAACTGACTGAGCCACTCAGGTACCTCAAATAAATAAAATCTTAGAAAAATAAATAAACAAACTAAGGTTCCCAGCTGGCTCATTTGGTAGACCCTGTGACTCTTGATCTTAGGGTCATAAGTTTAAGCCCCATAATGGGTGTGGAACCTACTTAAAAAAGAAAAGAAAAGAAACTGTGAAATTAAAAATAAACAAGATGGAAAAAATAGTAGACTAGAGGAACCGGAAGAACAGATCAGTGACCTAAAGGACAGAGTAATGGGAAGCAATCAAGGTGAACAGGAGAGATGGAGAAGAATAACTTAGAGAAAACTCAGTGACACCATTAAGTATGATATAATTCAATGTTATAGGAATCTCAGAAGGATAAGAGAGAGAAAAGGGCACAGAAAATGTATTTGAAGATATAACAGCTGGCAATTTCCTGAATCTTAGGAATGAAATAGAAATCCAATTTCAGGAGGCATAGAGAGCCCCCAACAAAGTCAACCCAAGGAGGTCCACACAAAGACACAGTAATTAAAATTGCATAAAGTAGTAATATATTCCTCTTGCTTTTTAAAAAGAGTGATCTCTACACCCAATGTGGGGCTTGAACTCATAACCCTGAGATCAAGACTCCTGTGTTATACTGACTAAGCCAGCCAGATGCCCTGCAAAAAGTAGTGATAAAAGAGAAATTTAAAAGCAGCAAGAGCAAAGAAAACAGTTACATACAGGGGAAACTCCATAAGGACATTAGCTGATATATGTATGTGTATACACACACACACACACACAGAAACTGTATAGGCCAGAAGAGAGTGGCATGATATATTCAAAGTACTGAAAGAAAAAAACAAAACAAAACAAAACAAAAAAAACCTTCAGCCAAGAATACTCTGTCCAGCAAGGCTATCATTCAGAACAGGCGGAGAAATAAAGAGTTTTCCAGACTTCCAACAAAGTTAAAGGAATTCAAAACCACTAAACTTGCCCCATAAGAAATGTTAAGAGGTCCTCTCTGAGTAGAAAGGAAAGATCATAAGTAGAACTAAGAAAAGTAGGAAACACAAAAGGAGTAAAGATAAGTATATCCATAAAAACGTCAAGAGATTCACAAAATAAAAGGATGTAAAGCACGACACCATATTCCTCATGTGTGTGTGTGTGTGGAGGGGTAAGGAGTAAAGAATGGGTTCCAATTTAAGTGACCATCAAATTAATACAGACTGCAGAAGATGTTGTATACAAACTGAATGGTAACCACAAATCAAAAACCAGTAAAGATACACAAAAAATAAAGATATTTGAATCTAAGTATACCACTAAAAAAAAGCCAACCAACTGTGAGATGAGAGCAAGGGAGAATGGAAAAAAATTAAAAAACAATCATTAAACAAGTAACAAAATGGCAATAAGTATATACTTATCAGTAATTACTTTGAGTGTAAATGGACTAAATAATCAAAGGACAGAGTGTGACAGAATGGATAAAAAAGCAAGACCCATGGGGTGTCTGGCTGGCTCAGTTGAGGGAGCACATGACTCTTGATCTTGGAGTTGTGAGTTTGAGCCCTGCGTTGGGTGTAGAGATTAAAAATAAAATCTTAACAAACAAACAAACAAACAAGACCTATCCATATGCTGCCTACAAGAGACTCATTTCAACCTAAACACAGAGGGAGATTGCAACTGAAGTGTTGGAAAAACATTTATCATGCAAATGGAAGTGAAAAGAAAGCCAGGGTAGTACTTGTATCAGACCAAACAGACTTTAAAATAAACATCCTAACAAGAGACAAAGAAGGACATCATAAAACCCAAAGGAAACAATCCAAGATCTAACAATTGTAAATATTTATGCACCCAATATGGGAGCACTCAAATACATAAAGCAGATTATAACAAACGTAAAGGAAGTAATTGATAGTGATACAATAATAGTAGGGGACTTTAATATCCCACTTACATCAATGGATAAATTATCCAACCAGAAAACCAACAAGGAAAAAATGGCTTTAAATGATACATTGGACCAGAAGGATCTAATAGATACATTCACAACAGTACATCCTAAAACAGCAGAATACACATCCTTTTCAGTGTGCAGACCATTTTCCAGAATAGATCATTTGTTAGATCACAAAACAAGTCTCAACATATTCATAAAGACTGAATTCATAGTCTGCATCTTTTCTGACCACCACACTATGAAACTAGAAATCAACCACAAGAAAGAATCTGGAAAGAACACGAGCACAAATAACATGCTACCAAACAATAAATGAGTCAACCAAGAAATCAAAGAGGAAATTTAAAAAAATATATATGGAGACAAATGAAAATGAAAACACAATGACCCCAAATCTTTGAAATGCAGCAGAACTGGTTCTAAGAGGGAAGTTTGTAGTACATACAGTACTAGTTCAAGAAGCAAGAAAAATCTAGCTCCTAACCTTAGGAGCTAGAAAAAGAAGAACAAACAAAACCCTAAACCAGTAGAAGAAAATAATAAAGAATAGAGCAGGAATAAAAGAAAAAGAAACTAAACAATAGAATGCATCAATTAAGCCAAGAATGTGTTCTTAGGAAGGTCAACAAAATTGATAAATCTTTTAGTCAGATTCCCCACAGGGGTGTTGGGGGGGGGGGGGGGGGAGGAAGAAGGAGAAGGAAGAGGAGGAGGAGGAGGAGGAGGAGGAGGAGAAAAAGAAGAAAAGAGGACTCAAACAAAATCAGAAATGAAAGAGGAGAAATAACAACTAACTCCACAGAAATACAAAGGATTGTAAAAGAGTATTATGGAAAATTATATGCCAACAAACTGGACAACCTAGAAGAAAAGGATAAATTCCCAGAAACATATAGTTTCCCAAAACTGAATCAGGGAGAAATTGAAAATTTGAACAAACTGATTATTTGCAATGAAATTGAATTGGTAATCAAAAAACTCCCAATAAACAAAGTCCAGGACCAGATGGCTTCATAATGAATTCTACCAAGCATTTAAGGCAGGATTAATACCTATTTTTCTCAACCAATTTAAAAAAGTAGAAAAGGAAAAAAAGGTTCCAAATTCGTTTTATAATGATTCAAAAATTCCATACCTTTTTCAGTGCTCATCAAGATAAGTGTACTCTTCATCTCCTTCACCTATTTTACCCATTTACCCACCCTCCGCTCTGGCCACTACCAGTTTGTTTTTGTGTTTAAGAGTTGGGGGGAGGAGAGAAGTGGTGGGGCTGGGGCCCGAGTCTTTTTTCTTTGTTCATTTGGTTTTGTTCCTTAAATTCCACATGTGAGTAAAATCATATAATATTTTTATTTCTCTGGTATTTCTATTTTTAATTTTTTGACGAACCTCCGTACTGTTTTCCATAGTGGCTGTACCAATTTACCTTCCCTCCAAAGGTGCACAAGCATTCCTTTTGCTTTACATCTTCACCAACACTTGTCTTTTTAATTTTAACCATCCTGACAGGTATAAGGTGACATCTCATTGTGGGTTTTTAAAAAAAAAATTTTTTTTAATAAAAATATAATTAGCCCCAGGGGTATAGGTCTGTGAATCGCCAGGTTTACACACTTCACAGCACTCACCATAGCACATACCCTTCCCAATGTCCATAACCCCACCACTCTCTCCCGATCCCCCTCCCCGCAGCAACCCTCAGTTTGTCATTGTGGTTTTGATTTGCATTTCCCTGATGATGAATGATGTTGAGCATCTTTTCATGTGTCTGCTGGCCATCTGTATGTCTCTGAAAAATGTCTGTTCAGGACCTTACCCATTTTAAAATCAGATTTTTGTTTTGTTGTTTTGAGTTGTATAAATTCATTACATATTTCAGATATTAACCCCTTATTTGATATATCATACATAAATATTTTCTCCCATTCATTAGGTTGTCTTTTTGTTTTGTTGATGGTTTCCTTTGCTGCACAAAAGCTTTTTATTTTGGTGTAGTTCCAATAATTTATTTTTGCTTTTGTTCTTCTTAACTGAGGAGACAGATCTAGAAAAATATTTCTATGGCTGATGTCAAAGGAATTACTGCCTGTTTTTTTGTAGGAGTTTTAGGTCAGGTCTCACATGTAAGTCTTTAATCCATTTTGGATTTGTTTTTGCAGATGGTGTAAAAAGTGATTCAGTTTTATTCTTTTGCATGTTGCTGCCCACTTTTCTCTGCAACATTTGTTGAAGAGACTGTCTTTGTTCCATTGCATACCCTTGCCTCCTTTGTCAAAGGTTAATCAACTATGTAATCGTGGATTTATTTCTTGGGTCTCCATTCTGTTCTAATGATCTATGTATCTATTTTTGTGCCACTACCAAATTGTTTTAATCACTACAGCTTTGTTGTATATTTTGAAATCTGCGATTATGACACATCCAGTTTTGTTCTTCTTTTTCAATGTCTTTAGTGATTCTATACAAATCTTAGTATTACTTGTTCTAGTTCTGCAAAAAATGCTGTTGATATTTTGATAGGGCTTGCAATAAATCTGTAGATTGTTTTAGATAATATGGACATTTAAAAAATATTGATTCTTCCAATCCATGAGTATGGACTATCTTTTCATTTATGTGTGCTGTTTTCCAATTTTTTAAATTAATATTTCTTATGTAAGTTTTTCTAAGAATTTCAGGGTAATTGCTATTTACCTCTTTAAAATACACATCCATTTTGTCCCAATATTATGGTATTTTATAATATCTACAAGCATTTAGAGAATAGGCAAGGTTTGGGGATTGGTAGATAGGTGGGCTTTGATCTGCTTCCAAAGTTTTATTCTGATTTTGTAGAGATTTGCAAGACAAAGATGTGGTTTTTAATTCCCACAAATAGCTGGATTACAGCCTGGATAACAAGGAATTGATCCACCTTTTAAATTAAGTTTGCTTCTTTATATCAGAGAGATTTCTAACCAAAATAGGAATTAAAGGATTTATGCCTTTGAAATGTCTGTATACAGTATTTTAACAAAAGCTTCTGAATATACAAATTGACATTGGCTTCTATTAGTCCCTGAACATCACCCTTTGGTGATCATTTGCAGGAGGGTCTACAAGTTTTGATCAGCTCTATGAGGAAGATGTTGTGAATGGTCACTGATTTTTCTAACTCCATTCTAAATTTGGTAGGGAAGCTTGAAAGTGGAGGTAAAGGGGCTTTATAATTTAAAATATCTGCTCTTGTCCAAGGCACAAATATGTGTGTGTGTGTGTACACGCACATGAGTGTGCGTGTACACTGCATAGTAAACACTGAAGCTGGCAGAGGCCGATTACAGAGCTCTGGGAAGTCGGAGCAAAATGGTCCTTCCAGCCAGTCTCTTGTGTTATATTCACTTCAGGCCTTCAACATTTCCATTAGTAGCCTGGTGATTAGACTCGTGTGTTATCTGTAAATCCAGTAGGGAAAGGAAAATTAAAACAGGTGGATGGGGCTGGATTTTGAGAAGGGGGAATTTATGTTGGATATAGACAGTAATTTTGGCCTTAAGTCTAATTTTTGTTTTTTTCATATTGTCAAGGGAGGCCTACAAACTGTCTATAAAGACATGGTTTTCATTCAGCATAGGTAGTTTAAAGGATTTGTAAGCTGGCCACTGAAAGGTAGAATCTTATTAATCTCAATAATGACTCAAAGCCTTTTAATGGAAAGACCCCGAGACAATTCTCCAGGTTTAGACCAAGAAGCATCCCTGGAGAGGGCAGAGGTGATACAACCCTGGATATAAAAGTTTACTCCCAAAAACAATCTAAGAGAGCAAAGGCCTTCTTTGCACAAGCAGTAAGGATAGTGTTAAAAAATGCTATCTCTAATTTCCCACAAAAATACGAGGTGCTTCCAGTCACTGACCTGCTAATATTTGACACCAGGAAGGTGCTACTGAAGTGGGATTTTCCCAGCACTAACAAGCAATGAAGACTAAACAGCTAAAGGCCATTTATGGGCTGAGATCTCTTACAACAAACTCCCCTGAAAGCTGGCACAGTCAGACAGAGACAGAACTGCTTCTAAATGACTCGGCACCCCAGTCTACTTGGCAGGACACCAAGTTGCACCCCATTAAGCGTACCCTTCAAATGATGGAGACTGGAGAGCATATTCTTACTGGTCACAAAACTAAGCATGTAGGACACAGAACAAGATGAAAAGAAAAAATTAATCTGGCTTTTATATAGGGGACCCACACCAAAGTTTGTCTAAAGAGACAAGCTAGTCACATGATTACCATGATTACCATGAACTCACCAGTTTGTGAGCTGGCTTAAACACTGGGCTAATGAGGCTTATGCCTGCAGTCTTTCTCTATGGCAATTCCTTTTTATGATAAATGGTACAAAAGACAACAATAAAAGAAAAATGTCTGTGACCATCTCTGGGAGAAAATGGGTGGCTTAAACCAAGAGTACTCTATCAAATTTACCAGTGTTGTTAAGCCCAAGCAACTATTTCACAAATATTTATCTTCTACTAATCTAAATTTAGGAAGTGAGAGAAAAAGGACTCTCATCACTTGCTCCATTAGGCCTGCAGGCTGACACCTGGGAGAGTGAGGTGGCATAGATTCTTACCTTCTGCTGGGTTTTGTGAGATGTCCCAGGATTTCCCAGCTACAGTGGTATACAAGTTAGTGTTTATCCTCCCAATTGTTGGGAAGGAAAAATATTAGTCTGCCCTTCAAGGTTCTTCTAGCTGGTCTAAGAAATTGACACAAGACAGAACAATAGGAGACAAAAACCATAGAATTTAATTACATTGTGCCCAGAAGCCAAATATTAAAGTTGAGACCCAAATAAATAACAAAAGCAGGCAGCTTTTACACTTTTTGGACAAACAATAAATCTGTGGACAAACAATTTTGTTTTTGGACAAACAAAAACTCATGTTCAGAAGCTTCAATTAGTAAGGAATTCTAAGAGAATTTGGGTTGGGATTAGTAAATTATTACTAACAAGGTTTGTTTATACAGCTTTCTTGGCTCTAAATTCCCTCTAGTGATAAGATTTTACCTCCTGATACAGAAAGGGTACCTTTCCATGGGAGATTTATTTCCTGCTTTCTGGAGACAAAGGAGGATCAGGGTGTTCTTGCAATGGCTGTTTCTTAAGTAGCTTTAGTTCAAAAGACTCAACATGCCGAAGTGGCACATTTTGGGTTAGCCTTCCCTTGGTCTCCACATGTGTATTTGTGTAGGTTAGGGCTTGAAATTAGGCAGATGTCAGGTATTTTCAATAGCCTGCTGCCATGATCCATCCCCTCCTGACATTTGTCCTATTTCAAGTCTCTGGTTACCGTGACCTCTGCATCCCATTCATGCCCAGTATATAACCTACCAGTTGGCCTTGGGAAGTTGGGGCCCTTCAGACCTGTGGAGCTGGTTCCCAAGCACCTGCCTATCCTACCAGAGGGAGCCATCCCCTAAGCTCTTCCTCAGGTGGCAACTTGAAACTGGTGACAGTCCCCATTTGGACTAGCTGCCTGTTGAAGTGTTGGCTTCTCCAGCCTTCAAGGCTCCAAGGTATCTCTTGCTGAAGGATACCCAAGCTCAGCCCTACCCTGGCCAGGCAGTCTAGATTCCTCCAACTCTGCCTTCATGGGGAATATTCATTTTTGTGTAGGTAAAGGCTTAGACATAAGGAGATAGGAGGTACCTACAACTGCCCCTCCTCTAACCCAATCTTACCTGACTTTGCCTCATTCCAGTTTCCTGGCTGCCCTAACCTGTGGCCCCACACATGTGCAGCCTGTACTTTGTCAGTTGGCCCTATGGCTGCCAGGGCCTTGCAGGTCCTGTGGAGCTAAGGCTGTGAGTAACCATCTTTATATCCTACAGCAAGAAGGGAATCCCTCAAAATATTTCTGAGGTAGCACCTTTAAACCTGCAACCATCAGTCCCTATTTAGACTGGCCACCTGATTGTCTTGGGCTTACAGTAATCAAGGCTCCCAGTTGTATCTTACTGGAGTCTACCCTAGTCAGTCTGCCCAGCTCTATCCTGGAAAAGCAGCCCAGACTCCTCCAGCTTTGTCTTCAGAAAGAGTAAGTGCATTTGTGTGGGTTAGGTCTTGGAATTAGACAGATGCCATGGACCCCCAACATTCTACTCTTGAGACTTGGCCGCTTTCAACTCCTGGCCAGTTCTAGGATCCTGGTTACCCTGAAACAAGGCATATATAGGTCAAAGCTATTCAGTTGGTCTGAGGCAACCAAGGCCTACGTGGCTGGTATAGCTGGGGCCGGACCCCCAACACATGCTTAAGTTCAGTGTGGAGGGGACTCCCAAGCATCACACTGAGGCAACAGCTGCGAACGGGAGACAGTCATTCCTTATTTGGATTTGCTGCCTGAAGGTCCCATGGCTCCTCCAGCCACAATGGCCCACAGGAGTCTCTCTTTTTTTTTTTTTTAAAGATTTTATTTATTTATTTGACAGACAGAGATCACAAGTAGACAGAGAGGCAGACAGAGAGAGGAAGGGAAGCAGGCCTCCTGCTGAGCAGAGAGCCCGACATGGGGCTCGATCCCAGGACCCTGGGATCATGACCCGAGCTGGAGGCAGGGGCTTCAACACACTGAGCCACCCAGGTGCTCCAGGAGTCTCTTATTAGATGTTTCCTGGCCAGACCTCCTGGCCCTACCAAGGCCCTGGCAGCCATAGGGCCAACTGACAAAGTACAGGCTGCACATGTGTGGGGCCACAGGTTAGGGCAGCCAGGAAACTGGAATGAGGCAAAGTCAGGTAAGATTGGGTTAGAGGAGGGGCAGTTGTAGGTACCTCCTATCTCCTTATGTCTAAGCCTTTACCTACACAAAAATGAATATTCCCCATGAAGGCAGAGTTGGAGGAATCTAGACTGCCTGGCCAGGGTAGGGCTGAGCTTGGGTATCCTTCAGTAACCTAAAGATCTACGTTCAGAGGGAATACTGCCCATTGGGTAAGTTAGGGCTTGTGAGTATGCCTGTACCTTGTCCCTATGAAAACAAGTAAAGGAAATCTTATTTTATTTTATTTATTTTTTAAAAAGATTTTATTTATTTATTTGACAGAGAGAGAGACAATGAGAGAGGGGATACAAGCAGGGTGGGTGGGAGAGGGAGAAGCAGGCTTTCTGCTGGATCGTGACCCAAGTCAAAGGCAGATGCTCATCGACTGAGCCACCCAGGCATCCCTGGAAACCTCATCCAAAATGAAGTAGGGAAGCCCTGAAGGGGGAGCTCTCATGCACATAGCATTGATTGCAGCCTGCATAACCAACAGGAAGAAGGAACATAATTCTTATATTGACCAAGGAGGACATTTTTCACATTGGAATTTTATCTCCTGTGTTTAAGAAAAGAAGGAAGATCTCTCCTTGCCCCAGCAACAATGCACTAACTGCTCCTTGCTGCCAAGAAGAACCCACCACAAACTCACACTCTTGTTCTTCTCCGATAAACTTTTGTTCAAGCAATCCTCTCCAATTTCCTACTGAAACCTAACAAAAACTGACCTTCCCTTGTTTCCTTGGATTTTCCTCTGACTTGCCAAAATTTGCTTATCCTAAATTGCAGTTCCTCTGCTATTCCCAAAGAAACCCATTTTGCTTGTAAAATAAGTGGCTATTCTATTTTTAAGGTTGACACTGTCAATGCAAACTGAACAAAACCTTTTAGAATCTCTAAAAGTAAGAAAAAGAGTTTTATTCAAGTCCAAGTTAGGATAGCTGTTTGGGAAACATGCTCTTCACAGGGAAGAAAGTTTTTATAAGGCTATATACTTTTTTATATTCTATGAAAGCTCAAAAGATAATAGATTGCAAATAGACAGGAATCATGAGTTTTATCATAAAGAATGCAGGGAGCAGGAACATCGATCAATATCTCAAAGACAAGATGGCTTTCCCTTAGGCTACTCATTCACAAAGCAGATGTATAATGCATGCATGGCAGTCCATAAATCAGGCTTCTGGTTTGAACAAAGTTTATATACAGTCCTGCTGACTTAGAAATCTAAAATGACTTCCCTGTATATCAAGACTTTTTGAAGAGTTTTTCTCTCGTCAACATTAAATGGTTTCAGAGAGGCAGGGTCCAGGGAAGTTACATAGTGTCTCATGAGTACACACAGGTGCCAGCACGCACAGAGCCCATTAAGGTCACTGCTTTCTGATGACCCTGAGGTTTGAGGGGAAGTCTCTTCTGGATTTTGAACTCTGCTATCCTTGGGTTTTGAGCTCTCTGGCTTTATTCAGGGTCTGGGTTTTTGTTTGTTTATTTGTTTGTTTGATTTGTTTTTTAATGAAGGCATCACCCTTTCTGGTGAGTACTCTTTTGCCCCTGTTTGTTGAAGTTTTCTGGTATGTTACCCATTTTGTTCAAAAGTAGGGAACACACAATTCCAAGGGTTTTAGAGCAGCTGTTGGAAAACAGGGTCCTTCAGAGTTCAGATAACATAGTGAACCTGATGGTAAGATAGGTTCCACCCGGTCCTTGGACCAGGTTCTCATGCCTTTCTGGAAAAATGGATGAACGTTTGAATAATCTGGATTATTATAGCCATTCTGGGGAATGTTTGTTTTAGATAAGTCCATGGTAAAGGGCACCCTTGACAGTGACGATTCCAAACCTCTTGGAGACAAAGGAATATCTTCTTTCATTGATACGCAGAAGCTTCTAAAAGACTAAAATGACTTGAAAATGAAAGTAATTTTCAAGTCAAAGGATCTTGAAGGATCCTTTCATTGGATATGCAAATCATTTCCAAAGGATCTTGAAGGATCCTTTCAGCATGCAAATTAAAAAAAAAAAAAAAAATCTTGAAGTAAAAGATTTTGGTCACCTGAGCAGGTAATGTTAACTTAGTCCATCTGCCAGAAACACAATTTGGATTCAATTATTTTGAGTTTTGTATCTGACACATGGCTAAAATTTCTAAATAAAAGCTGTAAGATCTCTGTGTTTATCTATATGTTATGCGTGTCTATGTTATGTATGGTATAGATATCTGATACTTTTCTACTTCCAGGTGGTAGTGCCAAAATAAACTTGTAAAGATCTTTAATTGGCTAAAGAAAACTAAACATTTATATAAATTAAATATACTTTCAGAAATAGAGCAACTAACCCAAATGTTTTTCAAGTTCATATGACCTGAGATAATTTCGATAAAAAAACACTATTTTAAGTTTGTTGGTTTGAGAAAAACAGGCCTGTCTTCAGAGTTATCAGCATTAAATAGAACACTGATAACTTTTTCTTCCTGGGTATACTAATCAAATAAGTTCTTACTCTTATATTACACAGTTTGTCAACAAAAGAAATAGGATGATGGTCAGCTGTTTAGTGTCTAATCCAAGTATATTTGTTAAAAGTAACTATTTTAGAGGCACCTGGGTGGCTCAGTCAGTTAAGTGTCTGCCTTTGGCTCACATCAAGATCCCAGGGTCCTGGGATTGAGCCCTGCATCGGGCTCCTTGCTTGATACAGAGTCTGATTCTCTCTCTTCCTCTGCCTGCCTCTGTCTCTCTGTCTGTCAAATAAACAAATAAAATCTTCTAAAAAAATTTTTTTAAAGTAACTAATTTACACAAATATAAAAAAGACCAAAGTTTATGTTAACTTAAATTAAATAATGGATAATCATTGGATATGCAAATCATTTCCAAATAAGATGAACACTAAATGCTAAACATAATCATATCCATTTTTGGCTTTTTAATTTTTATAGAGATAAAAGGGTTTGGATCTCTTAATCAATATTTTATATCACCTTCAAAAAATTGAAATGTATTTATAAAGTTTGCTAATATGTGATAGCTCATAATTACCTTCTTCCTGGTCTTCACTGGGAAGCCAAGATTATAAATATTTAAAAAATTCAAAGACCCAAAATATGAAATGAATCCTCCAAATGTCTGAACACTTAGAGTAATAAGCATCAATTAACTCTGCACAAACTTTGTGCATTAACCCTGACAAAATACAGGTAATGCCTAGGCCCCCCTTTGCAAAGTGAGAACTTCATGAAAGCTTTCTCTTTCTCTGGAAGGATTTACTGTAATTCTTGTTTTTCTTTCCTTCTTTTTTTCTTTTTGTAATTCTTGTTTTTCAAACCACGGTCACAGACCATGAAATATACTAAATACAGGAAATACACGTCAATTTATTAAACTGTTATTTGAGTTACTTGGGTGGTTTTTTATATATATGGGTATGTGCTGGACCATAAAATATACATTATTTCTCACTGTGGAAATGCTACAGCACATTTGAAAGCCACTGTTCTCCTGTCACAGTAAACTGAGCAATAATAGCTGAAGAGGCCACATAAGAACTCCAACCTATTCTGTCCTGCCCACACACAGCGGAAACTCCTCAAGGTCGGGCTGTAATCCCTCTGTGACAGGCTCATACTTTGTTGCCTTGTCTTTTTAGATTTACAGCCAGGCAGCAATCTTTGTTTAAAAGAACTCCCTACACTTCTTCTTATAATAACTTGGAAAGCTGGATGGCAGCTTCCAATATTTCTAGCTCTGCCATCAGTTTAGAAGTTGTCCCATTTTTCAAATCTTTATTCTTTCTACTTAACTCATAGCAACCCTTTTTAAGAATAACATGGGGGTCCTGTTTCCCAGTCTAACAGAGAACTGTCAGAATGAGCCTCAGATACCAGTGAATCTCATACTGTAATTTCTAAAATGTACATAGTTTATTTTTTATTATATAGAAGTTTATATTTGTTGTAATGCATAAAAAATTATGTTAACTTCTAAGAGTAAATCTGCAACTATTCTGTAACAACTACTTTATACCATTTCTAAATATGTTTTGTAAGTTTTCTGAAATTGAGAAAATAACATTTAAACTAATACACTTGAAATATTTTCACAGTGCAGACCCAGGAGACAAAGACCTTAAATGTCATGGCTTGCAACCCCAGGACTTTGTCTTTTGGAAAAGATGTTATAAATTACTGTTAACCAACTGGTGTGCTGCCAAACTCCAAGCAATAGACTTTTAGATTCATGTATCACAGCTAAAGAAATTACAAAACCCAGACTGGACCTGCATACCAACTGTTGACCTTCTAGGAATTGAAGCAGATGACAACTGAAGGAGACTGCTTTCCCAAGGTGGCCGGTATGGGCCTGTAACCCTTTTCTTGCTGCTGCTTCTTACTACCTCCCTCTTTTTTCTCTCAGAGAGACAATGCTTTTATCCACATTTCTCAATTTACTGAAAAACAGGGAACCTCTCTGACTATTGGATATCTCATCAGAAACTCCAAACTGTTCATGATGTTGGAGACCCCTTGGTCTCACCTTAACTATTTTCATTTTAATCACAGATGTTAATGCTGATTTAACTCATAAACCTATGGATATTACCTGTAAGATTAAATTGCTGAGATCAGGTGTTCCCATGCCTTGTTTCAACCTTTCCCCACTCACAATCACATGAGCTCAACTAAATACCTTCTCCGCTATCAGTTATATGACCCTCATGTCCCCATCTTCTTTTCCTTACCTAAATACAACTTCAGGGCACCTGGGTGACTCAGATGGTTAAGTGTCTGTATTTGGTTCAGGTCATGATCTTCACATCCTGGAGTGGAGACCCACATTGGGCTCCTGACTCAGCAGGGAGTCTGATTCTCCCTCTCCCTCTGTCTCTCCTGCTCAAGTTTTCTCTCTGTATCTTTCTGTCTCAGATGAATAAATAAAATCTTAAAAAAAAAAAATACAATCTGTTCCCCTGCATGTCTTTCCCAATGGAAAGACGACTGAATTCACACCTCTTGGTGAAGTTTTTAGAAAAGTCCCGTTTAGGAAGGGATAACCTCTCACAGGACATCCCCCCAACAGCTCTGACCCATGGGTTGAAAGTGTCAGGGAATTCAGCTAATGAATCTATCAATAATCAGACCTTAGCTGGAGTCCTCTATGCTCCACCTGGTTCCATTTGTATTTGTGGTGGACAGCGTTTCCAGGGGCATATGAATGTTTGCTGGTGAATCAGAGGACAACGCTTATTGGAACAATTAACTGTCCCCATTGACATGTATAATGAATCAGAAGCCATCCCATTGGTTCACCCCATTGAACCTCCATGGCTGTCATAAATGGGAACTTTCAAGAGGCATATATGACTCAGGGTTTGCCTCTGTAAGGAGAGACTTTCTCCCATGGATCAGAGTGAATACCAACAAATCCATGATCAGAAATCTCTCCCTGACGTTAGGAGAGCTAGCTGACTCTACAACCAAAGCAATAAAAGCACAACAATCGTCACTTGACTCACTGACTACAGTAAGTTTAGATAATTGCATAACCTTTGACTATCTACCAGCTGAACAAGGAGACATTTGTGCAATGGTGAATTCCACCTGCTGCACATGGATAAAGACTCAGGGGAAGTAAAGATCTAGCTGCATAAAGTCAGTGAGTAAGCACTTTGACCACAAAGAACTCTGCCTAATGATCTATGAGCCTTTGATCTATTTAGGGGGCTACCTTCAGGTTTGGGCTCTTGGTTGAAGACTACTATGCAAACTGGGTCATTATTCTTCTTGTCTTATTTTATATAATCAATTTAAAACTTTTAACCTGTTGCCTGTCAAATCTCTACAGAACTGCAGAACACCTCATTCTTTTTTTTTTTTTTAAAGGTTTTATTTGTTTATTTGACAGAGAGAGAGAGTGATCACAAGTAGGGAGAGAGGCAGGCAGAGAGAGAAGGGGAAGCAGGCTCCCTGCTTAGCAGAGATCCCGAGGTAGGGCTCGATCCCAGGACCCTGAGATCATGACATGAGCTGAAGGCAGAGGCTTAACCCACTGAGCCACCCAGGTGCCCCAGAGCACCTCATTCTTTATTTTATTTTTTTTAAAAAAGATTTTATTTATTTATTTATTTGAGAAGAGACAGTGAGAGAGAGCATGAGCGAGGAGAAGGTCAGAGAGCGAAGCAGACTCCCCATGGAGCTGAGAGCCCTATGTGGGACTCGATCCTGGGACTCCGGGATCATGACCTGAGCCGAAGGTCCAACCAACTGACTGAGCCACCCAGGCGTCCCCAGAACACTTCATTCTTGATCGGGAATGCATTTGAGGATAATTCTCGATCAATTCAGGGAAGTGTGAAGGAGTGAAGGAACCCACATGAAAATGGAGCCTGGAGCCTGGAGCCTGGAGCCCCTAGTGGGGAGCCTTCAGGCACACAGCACTCACTGCAGACTGCCTGATCAACAAGAAAAAGAAAGATAATTCTTATCTTGAAAAGGGAGGACACTTCTGTCACAGGAATTTATTTCTTGCTTTTAAGAAATACAAGACCTCTCCCTGCCCCATCAGCAGGTCACTAACCATCACTTTTGGCTAATGAGAAACCCCCATATCTTTAAACCATCATTGTTCTCCAGGGAACTTTTATTCAAAACAATCCTCCCCAATATCTTCCTAAAGCATAATAAAAGCTGACCTCTACCACTTGCCTGCGGTTTGCTATAGTTTGCTTGTCCTAAATTTCAATTCCTCCGCTATTCTCAAATAAACTCATCTGCCAGTAAAACAAGTGCTTTTTTTTTTTTAAACAACTGATTTTATTTTTCAGGTTGACATCCCCAAGAGCCTCTCCTCTGAGCCAGCCTCTCAAGACCAAATGCCTTGCTCTGGGTCTGGGCACCTGGGGCAGTCCAAGGGGGGTGGTGCTGGGACCAGGCACCATGCCTACGTAGACCACAGTGGGGAGGGGGCTCACCCCTGAAAATCACCTTCAGGTGGCAGCAGCAGATCAGCCACTATCAGTCCCCATTTAGACTTACTCTCTGAAGGGGTCCCAGGCTTGCCCACCAAATAGGAATCCTAGGTGTCCCTCAACAGATGATAGAAGCCCCAGCCAGCCCTCCTGGCCCTGCCCTGGCAAGGCAGCCCAGTAACACGCAGTCCAGTTTTCAAAGGGAATGTGTGAATTCATATAGTTTAGGACTTGGATAGAGGCAGGTGCCTTGTGTCGGCCACAGCCTCCCTGGATCCGTGCCCTTTTCCAGGCTGCTGGCTACCTTGGACTGTACTTGCTGAGCATGTGGTGTTGGACCCCTTCAGCCAGCATGAAGCAGCTGGGACCCTCCAGGCCTAAACACCTGCATTGGTTCTGGCGAAGAGGGGCCCAGCCCCACAGATGACCCCAAAGTGGAAGCACTAATTGGCCATGATCTGTATCGAAGTGTGCTTGCTTCCTGAAGGGGCCCTGCAGCATGGACTGCCGGGTCTCTCCTATCAGATGATAGATACTCAGGCCAGTCTGCCTGGGTCTGCTATGATGGGGAGGCCAGCAGTCTCCAGGTATCTCTCCAGAGGGAGTATGTACATCTCTGTTTGTTCGGTCTTAAAATGAGGCAGATGTCTTAGGTCCCGAAGATCCTACTGCCATGACCCGAACTCTCCCTATACTTGCCCTGTTTCAGCTGGCCAGCTTTTCTGACCTGCACAGGACCCACTCCAGGAGCCATCCTTGGGCAGCTGGGGCTCTTGAGGCCTGTGGAGCAGGGGCTGTGCACCACAACCTGTGGAACCTCCAGGAAGCGGGAAGCCCATTCCCTGAAATCCTCCCGCAGCAACTGCTTGGAAATAGCAACAGCCAGTTCACATTCAGCCTGGCTGCCTGATCAGGCCCTGGGCTTCTCCAGCAATCGCGGTCCCTGGGTGTTTCCTACTGAAGGCTACCTGGGCCAGTGTGCCCAACCCTGGCCTGGAAAGGAAGTGCAGATTCCTCTAGCTTGAACTTCAGAAGGAATAGCACATGTGTGGAGGTTCAGGCCTGGAACTAGGTAGATCTGCAGACACTCGGGAGTCCACTCTAGAGAGCTGTCTTCCCCTGTCTCTTACCTGAGTTCCAGATTCCTACTACCCTGAACTGCGCAGTCAGGACATGAACAACCCCCACTCCTTCAGCCAGCCTGACGCAGCTGGGGCACACCAGGCTGCTGGAATTGAGGCTTGAACCCAAACACCTGTTCAGTCCAGAGGGGCCCACTCCCAAACAGCACAGGGAGGCACCAGCTTCCAACTGGCCACTATCAGTCCCCATCTGGACTTGCTGCCTGAGGGGTTCTGGGGCTTCTTCAGCCACCAGTGCTCCCTGGAGTCTCTTCCTAGATGGAACCCTGGCCAGGCTTCCCTGCCTGGTGACCTGCAAAGGCAGTCCAGCAAGACAAATCTCTACACTCGTGGGGAATCCTGCCCACTGGGTTGGCTAGGGATTGTCACCAAGGTCCACACTTCTCACTCAGCCTATCAAGATAACGGCACTATTCTAGGTCCCTGCTGACCCTAACATGGGCTATATAGGTCCATGCTCAGCTTAACCCACTGAGCCAGCCTGAGGCAGCTGGGACTCCCTGAGCGGCGGAAGCTGTGACCAGGCAAAATACCAGCATAGGCTACAGTGTAGAAAGGGGCCCGCCCCCGAAAATCATCCTGAGGTGGCAGCTGCAAAGGGGTTACATTCAGTCCTCATGTGGACTGCTGCCCTATGGTGTCCCGGGCTCTCCAGGAACCAAGCGTCCCAGATGTCCCCTAAGGGAGAAGAGATACACCGTCCTGCCCTCAGCTCCTCCATGGCAAAGCATTTGAAAAACTTCAATCTCTGACTTTGGGGGAATATTCCATAGTGAATAGATAGGCCTTGCAGTTAGGCCAACACTTTGTACCACAAAGAGCCTGATGTGTGGCCAGGCACCAATGTTGCCCTATTACAGACAGAGGCAACTCTGCCCTCAGCAACTTACCCATGCTGGTAGGTAAGCGATCGGATGCCCCTGGACAGCCAGGCCCTCCAGACTGCAGTGTTCGGGCCTGTCCCCACCCACCAGCATTGCCTCAAGGGTGAAAATGCCCAGAAAACTGCACAGAGGCTGCTGCTGAAGAAGGAAGTCCATCCCCATGTGCTGTGAGCTTCTGCAGAAATGAAGGGCCCCTGCTCTATGCTATTAAATGATACCGAGGCCAGCTCTCCAGGCCCAGCCCTGGAAACATCCAGTTGTTGAAACTCTGCTTCAGAAAGAATATGCGCGTTTGTGTAAAAAAAAAAAAAAAAAAAAAAAGCTTGGAATTATGCAGCTGCCAAGTACCCCAAATAGCCTATTCCTGTGACCTGGCCTCTCCCTACAGCTGCCACATTCCAGGTCCTTGGCTCTGGCCACCTGGGCAGCACGCACATGTGCAGTGTGCCCTCTCTCAGCCAGCTTTAGGCGGCTGGAGCTCTTCAGGCCAGTTAGGCTCAGGACAGTCCCAAATCCTGCCTAGCTTCTGGGGAGGAAAACTTTCTGAGGTGGTGCTTTAAACTGGGAACAGTCAGCCCCAGACTTCAATCATCAAGGCTCCCGGGTATCGGTTAATCAACCATCCCTGTCTGCCCCGTCCCGGCAAGGCTATCCAGATGCCTCCAGCTCTCGTTTCAAGCAGAATATGCCCATTTGTGTCAATGAAAGCTTGCAATTAGGCAAATGCCAAGTACACCAAGCAACAAGCCCACACCTTTAAACCACTTCCCTAGACATTGTCCTGTTGCCAGGCTCTGCCTATACTCCTTAGGCAGTCCATCCATTGAGGTACACCCTGCGCCAGCCCTTTGAGGGCAGTCGGGGTCTTGGGAGACTGAGCAGCTCATTGGTTCCTGAACTGTGTGCCTGGGCTCAGAGCAGAGGAGCCCAGGCCCAAACATCTTTCTGAGGTGGCAGCTTGAGAGTCCCCATTTCCACTGACCGCCTGATGGGGTCCTGGCCTTCCCAGCGATCACTGTTCCCAGTGTCCCTTGTAGGAGGAGCCCCAGCAGCCCCACAGTCCCCAGCTGGGCAAGGCTGCCCACACTCCTCAAACTTCCCCGTCAGAAGGATCATGGATGTGAGTTTCTGTAGATTGGGGCTTGGAAGGAGGCAGATGCATGTGCCCCTAACAGCCTGCTTCTGGGACCGTCCTCTCCAGATCCTGGTTTGTCCTTCTCCCCACTCCCCGAAGTGGCAGGTCGCACATGCGTAGTACACCTACCTTGGGCAGCTGGATCCCTTCAGTCCTGAGGTGGTTGGGTGGATCCCTAGCCTTCTGGGTGGAGAGATTCTACCCCTGAAGTTCTTTCTGAGTCAGAAACTCTCAAAGAGCTATAGTTAGTGTCCATTTGGACCAGTTGCCTGATGGGGTCCCTGTACCCTATAGCCATCAAGGCTCCCAGGTGTCTTTTACTGAATGGTGCCCACCAACAGTCAGTTTGGCCTCATCAGATGCTGGAGCCATCTGTCCTCTCCAGGTGTCAGATGTCAGTATGTAGTGCAGTCCTGAGTAACCAAGGGGCAAGGCTGGGTGACTTGCAAAACATCCTTTGTGGGAATCTATAGACCCATTGCAGTGTTAATTTATGAGCTGGGTTTCTTTTGCCTTGGCTATTTAAAGCCATCAAAAAACAAAAAAACAAAAAAACGAAGGCACCAGAGTTTTCTAATCCTGCCTTCCCTGATACGTCTCTATGACCTCCTTGATAGCATTTCCATTCCAGCTTTTCTTCTGAGAAGAAAAGGAATGGTAGATGATGCCCACAATCAGCCTGTGAGTCAATGGGTGACTTTGGGGAGTGACTCAAGGCTCCCAGGTGCCCAAGGATAAGGCCAACTATTTATGGGATACCATGGGGGGGGGGCGGTTCCAGGAACTCATTCCCTCTAGTGGGGCTTTTTTTCTGTCCAAATTTGGTCAGATAAGGACTGTTCCTCCCACAACTGCTGGGCTGTGAGTAGAGCCCTCATTTCCTGCCTCTCTATAAGCCTCGTCAGCTGAGAGATTTGGAGCAAGTCAGGACTCATGTCACTGTTTTTGGACTTCCAGGGGGACTAGAGGGTGTACTGTAGCTTTGTAAGGAGAGCCATCTCAGTGGCTCCAGGAAGGACACATTTGCCTGGAAGAAGTCACACAAGAAAGGGCTGACAATTTGCTGTCCACTTTGTGCAGCTCACACCACAGGCAGCTTCCTGGTGACTGCTAAATGAAGAGAGACTGTCGGGTGTACAAGCATTGTAAAACTGAGCTAGAAAGCCAACATTAATGATCCTTTTCTTTGCAATTTATTAGATGGTAGCGAGTCTGTTTTCTCAATGGTATTTTAGAAATAATTAAATGCATTTGAAATCTTTGATCAGAAGCAAAAAGGTGTGGAGAGGCAGCCTTGGAATATGATGGACACCATTATATCAGTCAGGTATAGTTGCGGACTTTGGATGTACTGTCCAGATGCCCTTTGGGGAACGAAGGACTTATTCCTTCAGATGCACAGAGCACTGTCAGTAGCTTTCCCAGGAAAGGGCTTTCACTCAAGAAAGCTGCCTTGCCCAAGGTCATAGCCCTTCCTGGAGCAACTGACCAAAACATCTGGTCAACCCAGAGGTATTTAAAACTCCTTGGCCCAACTTGGGACAGCTCCAAAACTGAGCCTTCATTGGAACTGCACCACAACTCAGCTCAGCTTCCCCCTCTGCTGAGTTCAGCTCGCTTTCCATCCTGTCCACAGGCGTTGGTCCCCAGGACACTCCATAACAAACCTCCTACACACAATTCTGAGTCTGCTTCCTGGAGAACTTGGCGTGAGACACTACTACCACATACCCTACGCAACAAACCCTCCAACTCAGTGGCTTAGAGCAAGCATTTTCCTCCTGCTTATAGGCCAGTGGGTCAGCAGGGGCAGCTCTGCTTCAAGAGCTGGCCATTTGGCCTTGGCTTTGGGTTCTGAGTTGGTTCAGGCCTGCTCTGTGTGTCCCTCACTTGTTCTTCTCAGGATTATGCATTCTTTCTGGCCCAGATCACAGGAATGCAGAAATACAGGATGCTTCCTAAGACCTTGACTCCAAACTGGCTCTGTCCCTTTGCCCGCATGGCCATGGTCAAGTGTAACATCAATGGAGCAGGGGAATCAGCTCTGCCCACAGTAGCCCCCTGTGAGGTCAGGCAGCACAGGAAGGCAGGCAAGGACCAAAAACAGGACTTCCATCTCCCCCGTCATTATTCTTTCTTTCATCTGCTCATGTGTTACTTGTGGAGCAGAAACCAGGCCCCAGGTGCCAGGTTTGGCTGGAGGTGCTAAGGCAGGAAGGATGGACAGGACAGTCTCCCTGCTCTCCGGATACTCAACAATCTGGTGAGGGAGCCAATGAGCAGTGCATTACAGGACTCAAACCTGCATTTTCAGCAGGTTTGTAGAGAACTTTGTGGGGAAGGGCCCTCTTCCAGATCACATTAGAGACCATGTCAGAACCCCACCCATATTGCCTCAGGTCCCTCTTTTCTCACCCCTGAAAGGCAACATCTTCCTCTTTGTCTGGGGGCTGCTGGAATCCACTGGCCTGTCTGGGGGTTGCTGGCATCCACTGGCCTGTGCCCCTGGCAAGATGGAATTCACACCCCTCTAGGGGTGCCCGCTGGATCATCTGTGCAGTGTTAGAAATGCTCCAGCTCTCTCACTCATGGTTAAGACACTCTGGGTGTGACCTACACTGTCCCTGAGGTTCCCTGTGGGATGGGGCCAAATGGGAGCCTCTAGGGGACTTTGCCACCCCCTAGCATGGCCTCCTTCCTCCTTAGTCCCACTTCCACACTCCGGGTTTTTCTTTTTAATAAACTGCTTTCCCGTGAATGCTTGTCATGGGGTAGGTAAACAAAGTGCACCCACTCACTTCCTTATCTGCTGGTTAGGCAAGGAGGGGAAGGCATTTGCTAGAGGTCGCATAGGGCAGAGGAAGCCCGGCACTCAGGCTGCAGAATCTCACCTCCTGCTGCTCCAACAGCTGGACTCCAATGGGAGTCCCCACTCCTACTGTCTTGGCAGTCCACTGGAATCACTGAGGCAGGAGTCAGAGTTTGAACTTGAAGCAAATCAAGCAAATCACCTAGAACAGCCCTCACCTGGACTCCTGATGCTCTGATAAGCTTTCATCTTGTTAAAATGTCGGGCAGCCATTCAACTAACAGACATTTATAGAGCATCTGTTTGTGCCAGATAGTGTTCTGGGTGCTGGAGAATCAAGGAGAACACAACAACCCACATATCCACCTCTCACAAAGGAAAGAAAGAAACCAGAACACCAGTGAGCGAGAAATGCTAAGAAGAGAAGACACCAGGGACCAGGGGTTCAAGAGTGATGGAAGCTGCCATGTTGTAAAGGGGGTCAGAAAGGGGGCTCATGAGAAGGGGCTCCAACAGCATGAGACCCCTGAGGGTGGTTTCTCTGGGTCCTCTCTCCCATGTCAGGAAAATGTGGCGGAATCAACAAGGCAATTGGGCAGATGGCGGGCACTCAGCG
The DNA here is from genome assembly GCF_022355385.1 of Mustela nigripes. Taxonomy (NCBI): domain Eukaryota; kingdom Metazoa; phylum Chordata; class Mammalia; order Carnivora; family Mustelidae; genus Mustela; species Mustela nigripes. The sequence continues at coordinate 67,440,368 of NC_081558.1, forward strand.
GACTGGTGGCCCTTCTCTGGGTCCACAGCAGGGGCTGCACTGATGAGAAGCCCAGTGGCTCCTGCTCTGAGCAGGCAAGGGGATGGTTGGAAGCAAGGGGCTGTGGCTTCCCACAGAGCATGTGGAGCTGGACCCCTTGGAATGGCCTTCTAGCCGCCCAAAGATGGCATCCGAGTTGTCCTCAACTCCTCAGAGAAGCCATTATCTTAAAAAGGAGAACTGGAGTTCCAGGCTAGGTATTCTCCCCCTGACTTCAGTTAGCATCCTGACCTCCAATGTCATATTTAGGGTGGGAATTTCCTGAAAAGGCAACTATCTGAGAACCTTCTGGAATTCAGCTTATGCCTGCCAGATTTGCAGTCAGGCAGACATTGTCTCGACCCCATGTGGTGTGCTCTCGGGGGCCTCACAGACCTTCTCTGAGCTCAGACCTGAAAGATGAGTGCCCCAGGCAGAGTGAAGAGCCAGCACAAAGCCTCTAGGGCAGAAATGAGCTTGTGTTCAGGGAACATTGATGAAAAGGGGTAATAAAAGGCTATTCCCTCCTACAGCTGCTCTTAGGGTCAGTGTAAACAGCTTCACCCCCCACTCTCCCTGAGCTACCCATGACTCGCAAATAGGGCTTGTCGATTTGGAGGAAAAGGAAGTAATGCTACCTTGAGCAAGATCAGTGCCTCTGGGGGGGGGGGCAGTTGCCCCTCCTAAGCAAGGGCCCCCCAACCTTCCCTATTCCCTACACTGCTTTAATCCCCACTGAAATTGGCCTGGTGTATGTAGGGGGAACTTTAAAAAATACTTATTATTATTTTTTAAGATTTTATTTATTTATTTATTTGCCAGAGAGAGAGAGAGAGAGAGAGAGATCATGCACAAGCAGGGGAAGTGGGAGGCAGAGGTGGAAAGCAGGTTCCACATTGATCAGGGAGCCCAATGCATGGCTCGATCCCAGGACCCTGGTACCATGACCTGAGCCGAAGGCAGACGCTTAACCCACTGAGACACCCAGGTGCCCCTAAAAATACTTAGTTTTAAGTTTTGCTCTGACAATAGCAGAGAAAATAAGTTGAGCCTATTTTCCAGAGGTAACCTTCCTAATTCTTGGGAAGAATTTAATTCCTATCTTTTTAATCATAATAATTATTTTCATATAGTTGAGAAATCATCATATATAATTTTTTTTCTCCTCCTACCAATTTGTTTGTTTCCTGGCCTGCCACTCCCTGTAAAAGGCACAACATATGGTGCAGGAATTTTCCTCCACTCAGGGTTTGGAAATCATTCAAAATGATTCTTTGGCCACAGTTGGCTGAAATGTGTGCTTTATTTTATGAAACCTGCTACTTAGAGTCAAGGGCCATAAAACTGAACATAGTCCAGGGAACAGACTGACTCCTGCAACAACCAATCTCTCTTTTCACAAGGGAACACTACAACCCAAACACATGCCCATCGAATCCAAAATGCCCATGGTAATTAGCCTCAGTCCTTCTCCCCTCTTTTTGCTTATTTGCCTATTTCCTGTTTTCTACAGCGAACAGGTAATACTTGTATAATAAAAAATTTTTAAAAACTCTGTAAACCAAAAATAAAAAGAACAAATAGAAGGCAAAGCATGTTATGTGTGGCGTGACCTGCTGTGTTGCAGAACAAGGACTTGGTCCAGTGAGCAAGCAAGCTGGGAAACACTGAGTTAAAGTTCACTGATCTTCGTCCCTTCAGGACTGCTCAGAGCCTTTGACACTGAGGAGTATCATGATCTTAAGAGCACGTGATAGCTAGCAATGTTATTAACCCTGTTCAATCTCTGAACCCCTCTTGGGAGCAGTATCTCTGCTCACCGGTTATCTGTGGGACACACTTCAGAAAACCCTATTCTGAAGCACAAGCTGAGTGCAGAATCAGAGAAATGCTCGAGAGTTATTCAGCCACATTCTAACGTGTTGGGCATAAGTTTAGTGGGGGAAATTTGGGACCCTGACAGCGCTCAGACCAGGAACTCTGCTGGGGTCTCCCTGGTAATTAAGAAGTGTGGCTGCTTATGGGATTTATTATCAATGAAGAGATCTGGAAAATAGACATTCCTGGACATTTGCTTTGTAGGATTACTGAGCTTTTGGTTAATAAACAGAAGGCACATGCATTCCAGGGGCATAAAATATGCATGCAAATGAAACACCCCAAAGGAAAATACAAGGAATAACGGGAATATGTGCAACGGACAGGTCAATGGTACCCATACCCCATTGGCCTCAACATAGCAAGGGCTGGACCTCCATCTGCTTAGATCTGCATCTCGTCCTGAGGAGCTCCCAGGGCCACTGGAGCCTGCGATGGCAAGCAGGCCAGGGATGTATAAGAATTGATGCGGCGCAGCGTGCAAGCCAGGAGAGACTCCCCTGCCTCTCGGGCGGAATGGCCGCTGTGCGGAGTCCACACTGGCTGCCAGCTCCCCAGTGGCTGGATTTCCAGTTGCCCATAGCGACCTCCAGTTCGATACCACACCCGTCATTAGCTGCATTCCCGTCCCTGCCTCTCCTGCTCTAGGAAGACAAGCCTAAGTCCTGCAAGAATTTCCTTCCCGGCGAGATGATTACAAAGGAAACCCGTTTTCCTGCGTTTCCGATATTCTTCAAGGAAGGTTTGCCTCCTCGGGCCGGCTGAGGACAGTTCCACCTTACTTCCGACAGGGGGCAGCATTTAGTTTTCTATCCGAGCGAGGTCTATTCCGGGGCTTGCAAACGACTCCAGCTCAAAATAAAGAAAAACAAATTGAAATGAGGATTTTAATCACTGTGAAGGGGAATGAAAGGCTGTGTCAGCGTTTCCATGGTAAGAGCCGCCTTTCTGGGATTTATCATCCCAGCTGTAAAAATCCGCTTTATGCTAGGATTAGGCAAGAGCAAGCCTTCAGTCACTTAAAACCTATATATTATTAAAGATTCTACTTTCAATCAAGTCGGAAACGTGACTCTGTAAAAATGGCACGAAATGCTCCTCTGCCCTTTGCGGCTGCCAACTGTGCCCGCTGCGTCCTTCCTGCCAAATCCGCTCAGCACGGGGTCCTGGCAGCCGCAATGGCGCAGCCCCTGGACCCTGCCAGGAGCCCTTTGCATTCTGGAAATGGTCACACAGAGGAGAAAGCCTTGACTTTGTGGAGACAAAGTGGTGGTATTGGTGAGGTTCCGGGTGTGGGGTGTAGGGGGGCTGTTCTCTGAGCACTGGTAGGCTTGCCCCCCTCCCGCACCCCAGGTCCCAGGGTCAGCCAGGGGAAGGACGGGAGGTGTCCAACCACACAGCACCCGGGCTCCTGGGCTCTTGAGGCTGAGGCCCCCATGACATCATAGTGGAAGAGTCTCAGACTGAGTTAACCTTGGACTCATTCTGATTTTAGCTTGCGGTGTGAGCGCTGGTGATAGGACGAGAGCACAGAGCAGCTAGATCACATTATCGGCCCAAAGAGGAGGCAGTTTGTGTAAAACTGGGCCCAGTCTGAACCTTTGTTGCATCACATCAGCCACCTCTGCTTGATCTCAAATAAGAACGAATTTACTGAAACTTTAGTGTGTCCTTTATTTGAAACAGGGGTGGGGACTTGGGGGGTGGTGAGCAGAGGGCTCTTCATCATGAAAGAGAAAAAATAAGAGCAGAACAGTTACTTTTTATGATCTGAAATGATCTTTTTTAATCTTTATTTTTTTTATTAACATATAATGTATTATTAGCCCCAGGGGTACGGGTCTGGGAATCACCAGGTTTCCACACTTCACAGCACTCACCATAGCACATACCCTCCTGGATGTCCATAACCCAGCCACCCTCTCCCTACCCCTTCCCCCCACCCCTTCCCCGCAGCAACCCTCAGTAAGTCTTGTGACATTAAGAGTCTCTTATGGTTTGTCTCCCTCCTGATCCCATTTTGTTTCATGAAATGATTTTTTTTATTAAGATTTTATTTTTCATTTACCAGAGAGAGAGAGAATACAATCAAGGGGAGCAGCAGGCAGAGGGAGGTGAGCAGTGAGCCCCACGCTGGACTCCATCCCAGGACCCTGGGATCATGACCTGGGCTGAAAGCACAGAGTTAACTGACTGAGCCACCCAGGTGCCCCTGAAATGAATTCTTTGTGCCAGCTGGTGTTTAACATGTTTGAAGCATTAGCAATTTAATCCCCCCCCCTCCTGGCAGAGAAAGTGGTAGGTACTGTTATTTCAATTTTAAAAATGAACAAATGGTGTTCAGAGGTTGGGAAACTCACCGCTCATAGAGTCCCAGGGTGAGTAGGTGGCAGAGCGGGTATTTGAAGTTCGGTCAGTAAGCTCGGGGTATTGCACTGGAGAGAGGTCCTAAGCCCCCTCCCTTGAAACAGGACAGAAGCAAGACACTGAGATCCCACGGCTCGTCTCCTTGGCCCTTCTCCTTACCCTTCCCTGGGTGGCCTGGCCCAGAGCTTGTTAGGCCCCAGCCCAGCAGATTTCCTGACGATGGCTGTAGAGGGCAGGGCTGGGGGCAATGGCAAAACTAACTCTAAAGGCACAGATTTGTTTTCAACACTAACATCTCTTAAATGCTTTCTGTCCCCCAGGCACAGTCGGGGGTGCTGTATGTAATATGTTGTCTCATTCACAGGTGCTCCCAGCAGCCGCCTGAGAAAGCTACTGGTATTGCCCCCATTGTATAGGTGAAGAAACTGAGGAAGAGAGAAACCGAATCCTGTGCAAGGTCACATGCAAGCCAGTAGAAGGTGGGGAGGGGATTCTGACCCAGGCAGCTTGATTCCCAAACCAGGCACTGCTGCAGGGGTTGGGGGAGGGGAATGTCCCTAGGCTCAGAGTGTTCAGGCAAAGCCTGCATGTTCTCTGGAATCCTCCATGCATTTCTTGTTTCTGCACATAACAGGTATTTGACTTGGAATCAGAAAGAGACTAGACTATTTCTCCCAAAGAAGTGCATGTACTGGGGATTCAGATCTAAGAAGAGGGGGTGGGGTCTGGTAGGGGGGTTGCATGTGGAGCCCAAGAACCCCAGCCCTGAGAGCAGAAGGAGAACAGAGAGAAGGGGCGCCCTCTGCCACCGGGGAGGGCCCCAGGAGAGATGCTGGGACTGAGCCAGGAGTCCCTATAGCATTTAAGAATCACTCCTCCTTCCGTTTCCCAGCCAATCCCACCAGATAAGTGGAAAATTCAAGATCTGCTGGGGTATGAGACCAGCATCACGTCCCCAGGGCTGCTCTTGCTTTGGCTGCTCCAGTTATCTCTCCCTGCTTCCCCACCTCCAGTCCAGCTCTAAATAGGACTTTCTGCCCTTGAGCACAGACTGAGGGGCTTGAGAGCCCTCTGGGAACTTTATCTTATACTCTTTCAAGAGCTTCTTCGGTCGTTAAACCTCCACCAAGCAGAAACTTGGGAAGTTGCCTGGCTTTTTGATTCCAGCTTCCCCCTTCCGCACTGTGTGACCTGAGCCAGTACCCAGTCTTTCTGCGGCTTGGTCTCTTATCTCACAGCAAGTGGATGGGGGAAGATTTAGCCACCTTTGTTGTCTTCCTGGCACCGAGGGAGGGCTCCCAGATGGCGCTCCATGTGTTGGCTGCCCGCAGCCTTCAGGGAGCAGAGAGAAAGGCCAATTGTGTGGAGGGAGGAGCTAAAGGGATGGGGAGGCAAAGAGCCCCTCAGTGAATGACCTCTTCCTTCATCTTCATCTGTTTTCCCTGTCCTTCTTGCCCTGTGTTTGTTCAGCTTCTGGAAAGCATTTTCTACTGGCCCTCTCTGGTTGCACCCAGCCCCTCTGAGGCCAGAAAGAGGAAGAGAGAGACTCTCTCTCGTAAAGACTATTCTTACTGTGTGAAGAAGGCCCACTCCTGGTCAAGTTCATGCCCAGCACTCTGGGTTTTTGTTTTTGTTTTTGTTTTTAATTTGCGTACTGCTTACTGGATGAAAACAAAAATAAAATGCTTCAGGTCTTGTGGTTGCCCTACCATTTTCCTGTTATTTCTTCACATGAGATCCCCCCCCCCCCCCCACCCGCCGTCCGCCGCTTGGCTTCAGCTCAGTCAGCTTTAGGAAACTTTCACGGTGCCGTTCCTGGCCCACCACTTCCTGGGTTCTGCAAGTGCAAACTTCTTTCTCTCTTTGTCATTGAGCTTGTATATTTGTAAATATTCTTATCCTCTATGCTTCCTGACACCTATCCCTGAGGACACTGACTTCAGAGGTTCTAACAAGAGCTACCTCCAGCCCTTCCTGTGGGCTGGGCATGAGCACCAGGCTCCTGGCATCCTGGGCCTGGACCAGCATGTGGCCGTAGTGAGAGCCCAGCCTGCATTGCTGGGGCAGGTTTGCCGACAGTTTCTGATTAATAAGTTGTCAAAATGAAAAAGGAGTCATCAGACCCAATATCCCAGCTGAGGAAGAAATTCAACTTCTGGAAGTTGGCCCAGAATAAAGACCAGGTATTTTCTTCCACAGGAATTCACACTTGACCGAGTTCAGAAGGAGGAATTGTCTTGTAGAGGCTCAGTCTGGATCTGGAGACAGGGCCTCAGGACCCGTCATTAGAATGAAAACAACCCACGTATGCACAGGGATTTTTCACTGGGGCATCTCTAAGAGCTTTACAAATAACAGCAAATCTTCACAGAAGAGAGGCGGGCAGATAGGAAGGGATAGGAAAGAGGCTTCTCTCTTTGAAGATGGAGGTACCAAGCCAAGAAATGATTTATCTGAGAGTGTGAAATGCCAATGACCAAGAAAGGGAATGCTTTTCCAAGCACCTGATTGAACGCACAACTATTTGATGCCTACCAATTACTTATTTGAAATAATGCTGACTAACAGCATCTATCAAGCACCTTTTATAGGCTGGGCCCTGGGGACGGTAGTTTGCATAATTCATCCTCATCGTATTCTTAAATGTTAGTACCATTACTGTGCCCGTTTTACCAAGGAGATTCAGAGAGTTTCCCTGACTCACTTAGGTTACATGACTGGCAAGGGAAGGAGCTAAGACCATAACCAAGCTCCCTCTCTGCCAGAGCCAGTCCCTTCCTCTGTCCTACTTCTCATTCTAGTATGCTGTTGTCAATATGTTAACAACCTCAAAAATGTCCCTGCTCTTTGATCCAACAATCCCATGTCTGGTAAACTGTTCATATGCAATAATTCTGAATGTGGGATAAGTGTCCTACAGTTCAGGATGCTAAGGACACACTACTGTGTACCCTTCTTCTCCCCTAAATCCCACCGAAATTATAGAATAAATACAGAAATAAAAGTAAAGTCCTAGTGGTTGCGGAGGGTCAGAAGGAGTGGGGACATTGTTCAGAAGAAAGAGGAATTTTCTGGAAAATATAAGATTGATGATGAGTTGAAGGGGAAGCTGTAATGCTTCAGAGCTGAATGTACAACATCACAGGTGACTTCTCCCTGGAGAGTTTCAGAAGGAGGGCAACAAACACTGGGTGCACGAGTGAGCAGGCAATGGATGGGAGGGTGGTTGAGCTAGCTCCTTCCCACTGTCCACCATCTGTTCCCCTGCACACACACAGTCACCTGAGGCCAGCTCTTGTTTCCCAGACTGCACTCCTGGCCAGCCAAATGGGATTCTCGTGGGGGTAAAGAAGTGCCCTTCAGCCACCACCCAGATGGTCTGCCCAGATGTTCATCTACAAGTATCAACAGACAGCCAAGAATTGCCAGACATTTCCAAAAAGCCAGAATCTGAAAGAAGTGCAAAAATAGAACTGACTCCAAGAAAACAGAATTAATACCTAAAACAGAAGAAAGCTTTAACCAAAATGAATATCCTTGAAAGAGATAAGTGACTATCCTATCCATTTAAAAAAATAAAATAAAGCCTCTATAAAAATATACCAATTTCTTGGAAATTAAAGCCATGATTGCCAAAATTTTAAAAACACAATACACAGGCTAAATAGACAAATGAAAACCAAAGTGGTAAATTGGGAGTTCAAGCTAAGGGATTTTCCAAAAATGTGTCAGAAAAAAAAAAAAAAAAGAGGTGCCATCATTTACTAAGTTATGGGGTATGAAGTATAGAATTAGACATTGATACATCTTTCTTATGGGAGTTCCAGAGGAAACTCAGAGAACACAGAGAATGGATAGAAGGAAATAAAAAAAGATACAGTAGAAAAAAATGTCCCAGTGCTGAAGAAACACTTTAGGTAGAAAAGGACCCAGAGAGAACTGAGCAAGAATAAAGCAAGTTTCTAAAACTCGATTTTCAAAAAAAGGCAATGAATGTCCTAGAAAATGGATTCAGAGCATAGATAATTCACAGAAGATACATATCATCAGGGAAATATAAGTACTTTATACCCATGAAACTGACATACATGAAAGGCCACAATATCCTGTGTTGATGATATGATAAATCAGCAATTTCACAAATGTCATTTATTATAGCCTGCCAGAGGGCATCTTGGCAGAAGCTGTGAAAACCTTAAATGTAATTCAACACTTACATTTCTAGGAATCCATTCTTTAAAAAAAAAAAAAAAAAAAAACCTTCATTTATTTATTTTAGAGAGACAGAGAGAACATGTGTGAGTAGGAAGAGAGGGAGAGGGAGAGGGAATCTAAAGCTGACTCTGTGCTGAGCATGGAGCCCAACACAGGGCTTGATCTCATGACCCTGGGATCATGACCTGAGCTGAAATCAAGAGTGGGATGCTTAACTGACTGAGCCACTCAGGCACCCCTTTAGGAATCCATTTGGTAGAAATTTTCACCCATATCCACCAAGACTATAGATAAAGATGTTCATTGGGACATTGTTTGTAACTGTGACAATTGGAAATCATGTAAGTGTTGATTAACAGAAACATAAATTACAGTGTGTGAGTGTGTACATTATGCATGTGTTCACTCATGGAGTTCCATGCAGCCACCTGAGAGGATGAGGAGGTAGATATTTGCGCTCTGATAGAAGATGATTTCCCAGTGAAAAACTATCAGCATTGAGATTATGGGGCTACTTTCTTCTTGCCAGGGTTTCTTCAGCTCAGAGAAGAAGCTTCCCTTGACTATTCCTTGATTATTTCGTTTCTTCCTCATCAGATAAATGCTCAAACTTTGAGGACTGTCTCTCTTAATTTTGCCCTCATATCTGCCACATCTTTGCTTATTTCTGTGCCCTTTTTAATAGAAACCTCAACCAGATTTTACAAGAAGTAACTTGTTCTTCAGTTGTTCCATTCTCAACTACTGAGTTTAAAATAATTTTTAATTTTTAATAGTCAAACTTTTATTTCCACTTTGTTTCAATTTTCATATCGACCTGGTCTTCAATTGCTGCAATGTTCTCTTCAATTCTTCCAGGGATAGTAATTGCATTTGCAATTAATATTAATATTAATATTAATAAAGTCTCCTTACATTTGCTTTGTTTACTTTGTTTCCTGGGAAGTTGGGTCCAACTACCTGTAGGGCCAGAAGCCTATCTTTTGTGATGCTGGCTCTTAAATACTTTGCTTTCCTGCTTCTGCCTGCCCTCACATCAGCAAGCAATATAAATTTTGATGATCCAAGAGTTGTCTAGGGGGTGGGGATTTGGATTCTCTGCACACTTCTGTATAAGTTGATAGCCATTTGGAGGATGATTTGAAAATACCTTTAAAATCTAAATGTGTATGACTATTTTTTTTTTTTTAAGTAGGCTCCATGCCCAGCATGGAGACCAACATGTGGTTTAAACTCATAACCCTGAAATCAATACCTGAGCTGAGATCAAGAGTTGGGCACTTAACCAACTAAGTCACGATGAGACTCCCCTAAATGTATAATCTTTGATTTAATCATTCCTCTTTCAGTTTTGGAACTCTAGAGAAATACCCATGTGCATAGAGATGTTTACTGCAACTTTGTTTGCAGATGTGAAAATAAAATAACCAAAGAAATCTACACACAAAATCGGTGTTTCCACAGGTACTTACATGTGTGAATAAATGCATAAAAAACAGTGAAGGTCAAGGACCAAACTGATACTAGCTCTTATCCCTGTGTAGCTACTGAGATTGAGTGAGATTGGGGTTTATTGTTTACCTATTATAAGAACATATTAACAAACAAATGGCCGAGATAGCTCTGAACAGGCTCCCAGGACAGGCACCAGCTCCAGGTTCTTGCCTAGAAGACAAGTCCCCAGGGTCTGGCTTGAGTTCAGTGTAGGGGGGGAAGGTGTGGTGTCCTCACAGAGGATGTGATCACAGAGGACATAGGCATGGAGCAGGAGCTCTTTCCCAAAACCCCATTTTTACCAGCGACATTTTAACTTATTTATGGGGATACCTGAGAAATAGTTCCCACAATTCTCATCTCTCATGATAATCTGTAGAACAGGGACTCCATAGTCAACTAGCTAGGGCAATGTTCTATGCTGTTCTTGATTTGGAACCCTCCAGGGAGTTTCATGGGTGAAATCTGAAACCAGTCACATATGGAGGGCAGGGAGACATAAAGAAGGAGGCCAGCCACCCCAGGTTGGGAGGTGGCAGTTTTAATAAGCAAAGGGAATTTACATATGAGGCTAGTCTTGGGGGGGGCAGCAAGATCAGTGGATCCCCACATTCACCCACCACCTTTTCTATAGTAATAGCAATTGACATCTTGGAAACCCACTTTCATTAATAATGTATGCCTCTTCCCATTCCCTCCTGGTGCCCCCCATATCCCCACAGTAATGTACAAGAATGGGGCGAGTTCAGGATGTGGGACAAGGTGTTGGGGCTCTTAGGTCCTGGTCCTTTCTCCAGACCTCTGGACCAGTGTTTAAATTTCCTGAAGAATCTGTGCCACTGGGAGGTTAGATTCAAACTCTGGCCACTGGGGCACCCAAAGGAATGCAGCTGGCATCCTGGGGCAGATACTCACACTCTCCACAGCTGCTGGCAGCAGCGGGTGAGGGGAGTCCTAGGCTGGGTGCCTTCCTGGGCAGGAGACAAAGACACAGGAGAGTGTGAGATTCCTTTCCAGAAACACCCGAGTGAGCTGCAAAGAGAGACATGGAGTTCTTCACGGCAAGAAGAGCAACTTCAGTGAAATATGGGCTGTTCCCATTAATGAGAATCCACTGTACCCACTAAGTGGTGTAATTCTAGTTATTTTTTAAAAGGTGGTTGCAGGTCTTTCTGTATTTTAGGGCTCTTCTGCCCAACATGGTTGCTACTAGCCACATGTGGTTATCGAGCGTTTGAAAAGTGGTTAGTCTGAACTGAGATGTGCCATTCGTCCAAATACACACCAGATTTAATATATCTTGTCACGTACCAGAATTAAGCTATCTCATTAATAATTTTAAATTGGGTAAATTTTGAAATGATAACATTTTGGATAAATTAAGTTAAACAGAAAATATTAAAATTAATCCTACCTGTTTCTTTCTTTCTTTTTAACAGGATTTATTTATTTATTTAGAGTAGGAGAGGGGTGGGGTTGGTGGGGAGGGCAGAGGGTGAGGGAGAGAGAATCCCAAGCAGACTCCGCGCTAAGTGTGGAGCCCGAAGAAGGGCTCGATCTCATAACCCTGAGATCATGATCTGAGCCAAAATCGAGAGTCAGGTGCTTAACCGACTGAGCTGCCCAGGTACCCCTATATTAAGTGTAGCTACTGGAAATTCAGTGGAAGCCAACTAGAGAGAAACCTACCCTTTGGTTTGAGAAAACAGGTTTTTGGACCCAGACCTGGGGAAGATTCTGAGGCAGGTGGGAGGTCAACTGCTTTGTAAAAGAAAGTAGAAGAAAGGGAAAGGAACAGAATGGACCAGGACAGGTGAGTATGGCCCCGGGGCCAGGGCTCAGGGGAAGGGAAATGGAGGCAGGGTGGGAGGGAGGCCCAGGATTGCGGCTGGCTGTAGCTAGAGACCAGGGAGACAGATGGCTGAGAAAAGGCTCCCTGAGTCCCTGAGGCAGGGCCAGCAGTATGTTTTGCTCTGGGTGGGGTCTGTAGGTAAATTTAAATTTTTCCCGTTCTCTGCTGTAGGACTCCTCTGCTGTAGGACTCCCAAGGAGAGGCGGGGGGAAAGCTGTCCATGTGGGGTCAAAGCAGGGCCAGGTGAGGACAGTGATGCAGAAAGCCAAGGCCTGACAGCCAGAGGTGAGGAGGGAAGGTGAGAAACAAGGGTAGAGACTGACAGGTCAGACCACTATGAGGACAGCGTGATGCCCGGATGCCCGGAAATCCTTGCACGGGTCCACCAGAGCCTTGGGCTGCTAGCAGGGACACACAAGGCAGCTAAGAGTTTCATTTGGGTCTTGAAAGGAAGGATCACCCTAAGAGGCTGGCCAATGCCAGGATGTTGTACTATCCTCAGGCATGCTGGGCACTGGGGGTCCGGGAAGTCTGGCTGCAGTGCCGGCTGAAAGGTGAGGACATGCAACAAGCCAGGGTGAAAATCCAAGCTAGTGAATCATGGGGAAATGTCTCCGGGACACGCTGTCCGGTGATCAGAGCAGCATGGTGTGCTCACAGGTGGGAAACGCGTTCCCCACCTGCCCCTCTGGAGACACCCACTCCCTTTCAGCCTGCTCTGCACTTCAGGAGACTGGCAGGTGAAGTGGACACATGGTAGCCTCCTCGCCCTACATCTTTGGGCAGGGACTGGCCAGTGGGGGCCCTGCTGAAGGTCCAGAGGGTGGGAGGGAGTGAGGAGGAGGCACCGAGTTCCTGGTCCTTTCCTGCAGTCTAATGGGCAGCTGTCCCTCTACCTTGAGCCTCCTCCACAAGGTTCTCCCTTTCTCTCTCTGTCTCTTTCCGGCTTCCAGCATCTGCTCCTTCCCCTCATCCCTGCTGCTAGGGCTCCCCAGGGGCACCAGCCCTGGGCTATTGCACCGTCCTTGTGTTTCCAGTCTGCCATTTGCTTCCAACAGAGACCCTGGCAGATCTACAGGACATACCATATGCTAACTTTTGTGCACTTAAGGGAGGAGGCACAGTGAAAATACACATTGGAATTTGCATAAAAATACGAGATTTCACTTTCATGAGGGATCTTGAAAACCAAACACACAAACAGAAACAAAATCTTAAATACAGGAACAAATGCGTGGTTGCCGGAGGAGTGAGGGGGATGTGTGAGATAGACCAAGGGGATTAGGAAGTACACACTTGCAGTTATTTAACAAGAAAGAAACCGGTAAGAGTAGCTTATCCCGGGGGCACGGGGAGGAAACAGTGAGCTACCGCAGAGGGGCAGTCAGATTTCTCATCCTGTCTCATTACTATTATTTTGATTTTTGAACCATGTGAGTTCTTTAACCATCAGACAAAATTAACCTGGAAAGAATCTGCCCCACCTCAAGTCGGATTATAGAGGGGCGTCTGTTTAAGTCCATCTAGACCTTTCACTGAGGAAGCTCCAAATCCGGAGCAGGAAAAGCCAGGGCGCGGAGGAAGCGGTTTCTCTGAGTTGGTTCTGTGGAGCACCCCGCCTGCTGCGTTGCCGCCTCCTGTCTTGCTAGGTAGGGCTCCAGCCACAGCCACTTATTCAGGAGAGAGAGCAAAGCCAACTTACACAGGAAAGCCGATCTGGAAAACAAGGGAATCCTTGGAGAGACAGAGGCTGTGCTTCTCACTCCAACCTTAAGAAGTGCGGCACAATCTGTGGATTTTGCTACTGGAAACTTCCAGAAGGCATAGTAAGATCCATTCCTTTGGCCAACTTGCCATGTGAAATGGCCCAGGCACGTGCCCTGAGCTTGGAGATTCCTCTTCCTTACTAGATTCCCCCCACCCCTCCCCTCCTATTTTCGGTAAGTGTGTCCTCTGGGTCTCCCATGAGCTCAAGCCACACCTGGAGAGGCACCTCTGGCGACCTCAGCCCTCGGCCTCTCATAAAGGGAACTTTGACCTTTGCTATTTGTCAGCTTTGTGGAATAATCAGAGGAACCAACTTGGGAACAAAGCTCGCATTCACAAAGCTTAGCACTCATTCCCTTATTATAGTCCTCCGGGTCACCATTACGAGGCAGGGAGAGGCCAAGTGCTATTAAAGCCTTTAGCCAGAACAGAAGGGTAATGACCTGCTTTGTGTCATGCATGAGTCATGAGCAGAGTGGGGTCTCAACCCTGCCCTCTGGACCCTGGCGCAGCCCCCTGTCCTGGCCCTCAGCGGCGGGAGGAGAGAATGTGTGCATGTGCACACAGCTCTGGAGGGCGCTCTTTCCTCCTTTCCAGGCCTCCCCGCTTGCTGTGGGAAGGTGGACGGAAGATGCACAGATGGGCCCAGCAGTTACTTGAGCAGTGTGACCTTGAGTTCAAGGTCAAAGATCTTCCCCCTTCGACGCACAGCTGCTCCACTGGCTATCATTCCTCCCCCTTGGGGATGTTGGCGCCAACCATGGTGGCATTGCCCAAAGTGAGCCCCTGGTCCAAAACATATAGGAAACCTTAGACAAGTGACAGGGACAGTCCATGCTTCCCTGAAGCATCTTCCTCTGGCCCGTGGCAAAATACGACCTTGCTCTGGGAGTGTCCATCCAAGCTCGTTCATCAGTGGGGCCAAATCCGGGGCAGAGACTGGGACAGGTCAGTTCTGTCTGGGCAGGAGGGCGTGACAGGAGACCCTTTGAGGAGGTGGGGTCACCCTTCTCAGAGGCAGACCCAGGGCAGAAGGAAACCGTGTCTGAGGTGAAGGCTGTGGGGAGAGACAAAACGGAAGCAGGGTCTTCAGAAGAGTGTGGGAGAGGGCTAAGGTCCAACTGTCTCAGGCTTGCGGTTAGCTTTGGGTGAAAGGCATGTCCCCAGTCTCCTCCACGTGCTATTCCTTTCCCCAGTGCCAGGCTCCAGGCTCAATCATTTTCATGGACCCTCACAGTTTCCAGATGGAAACCTGACCCTCGGAGAGGTAAACTGCCCATGTTTGCACAGCCAGGAAATAGTCAAACTGGAATTTGAACCCCGGTCTGGCTGGAGCCAAAATGTTCCCACTCCCCAGAACACGCCCCCAAATTTGCCCCCAGATCTGAGAAAGCTGTGGGGAGGGAAAGAGGAGGGACAAAGGGGACAAGCTCAGAGGCGGAGAGGAAGCAGTGAGGGTGAAGTGGAGAGCAGGAAATCCTGCGGGCGTGCACAGAACACCGTCAGCACATGTACTGAGCTATTTCAACGTCAAGGCCAGGATGTTGCCTGAGAGAATGGCAAAGGAAAGAGGGTTTGCTTCTGCAGTTGGCCTTTAAAATACATTTTTTCTTCACCAGTGGGAGCCCTGGTAAACATCTGGATCTTCCTGAATTAAGCCTTTGACATTTAAGAAGATAATTTCAGGTAACAAAGCAAATAAGCTTCAGGCTTTGTAGCCAGAAGTCTCCTGACCTCTGAGATCCAGGTTGTCCCTGCTTATTTGGTACCTGCATTTAATGAACTTGCTGGAAGATGCTCCAGAGATGAGCTGGCCATCTGATGGAGCATGGCCAAACCAGGATACAAGAGGAAGGCAGGTCCAGCAGGAGCTGCTGATCATAAATCCAGCAGTGCCTACCGACAAGATACCTGGATGTTTGGCCTTGTCTGACCCTTCTGCATTCCCTGTGAGCTTCCTCCGCAAGGGGGTCATGGAAGGTCCTGGAGCTGTGTCCACTCTGGGGTGTAGGACTCCCATCCCTTCTCCAGAGTTCCATAGGAAAAGTTGCCATGCAAGTCAAGCTGGAAATGCCCACCAATCATCCCCAGCTCTGCCATTCCAGGTGACCTTGAGCAAGTTACTTCACTGTGTTTCTGTTTTCTCATCTGGAAAAGTTAAGCGTTATAATAACAAAACTTACCTCATGGGATCTTGATGGGAATACCATGTGGGGAGATACACAGGGCCTTTGGAACAGTCCTGGGGCACTGAGCGTCCTGGAAGCATGCTGGTATTACCTGTTCTGGCGAGCCTGTGGAGATCACATGGTGCAGGACGTGGGAGGACTTATTGCACACCTTCTGTGTGTCAGAGAGTTTCCACAGATGGTCTCCTTCAAAGCCTCCTGACAGTCCCTTGAGACAGAGGTTATCACCAAAGTTTACAGATAAGGACTCAGATAAATAACTTTGCCTAAAATCATGGAGTTTGGGGACTAGGAGTCAGGGTTGGAACACACATCAGTCTGGCTCCAAGCTGAAGTATGCCACACCTCCTCCCTGAAGCCCACCAGGCCTGAGTTCTCATTCCTGACTCTAGATTAGGGTACTTGAAACCCTAATCTATAATGAAACCACAGCCCCGGAGGCAGCAACTGGGAACCCGGGCGATAATCACTCAGCACCTCTGCCCATCATGGATAAGGCCTTTTTGGTTATTCCCAATTTCAATTGGAGGGCCCAGTGGGGAGTGGACAGGAAGAGATCCTGAGGGAACTGAAAAGTGAGAACAAACTAGAAGAGGAGTTGGGATTCTTGGGGCCACAAGGGAGCACATGCTTGCAGAGACATTTCCATAGGTCCTCCCTGGCTCTGGATCACCTCGTGTAGGAGGAGGCCCCACGCCCAGTGACGGGTGAGAGGCAAGCATGTGGGGAAGCTGGGGGGTGACGGAGCACCGAGCCGCAACGATCCTATAGCTGTGATCTCATTTAATCTCCACAGTAACCCTATAAGGTGATGATGGGTATGCACTGTATGGACCCGGCAACTCAAGCCCATTAAAGTCAAACAAGTTGCTCAAAGCCACATGACAGAAACAGTGATGCTGCTCATACAATAGATAATATGTAATGCATAGCTGTGGAGGCTATGGCTAGAGTTTAGGAACTCCCTACCTCCTGGGATAAGGAAATGGAGACAGAGTGGGATTCCTGGAGGACAAGGGCTTGACAGCACAGGAAGGAGGGAGACAGAGAGCTAAGGAAATGGAGGAAGGGCTGGAAGGCCCTTAGGGAATCTGGGAATTCAGAACCCCTCTTCAGCTGGGTCGGCCTGGGCAGCACGTGAGAGGCTGCTAGTGCCTAGAGCTGACTGAGGCCGAACTCACTGCCTCCTTGCAAAGCACCAGTACAGACCCATTTACCAGCTTCCAAATGGCTGCCTTTCTTCATCCTTCCCCTAGGGGCTCGGAGGTGGGAAAGCTCAGGAGGGAAACAGAAGTTGTGGAAAAGTCTCCCAGACACGGGAGAGGGAGAGGAGACTGCCTGGTGCAGAGTCGATGGGATCTGATCAGACCCAGCAGGGAACCTGCAAATGTTGGCCCACATGATGAGCGGGCCACAGGGACTGGGGTCATCCTCTACAAGCACCCATCTTGGGCCTCCTCTCTGGTGCCCAAAGCTAGGTCCCACCGTGCATTCCCTCATGGTTCTCATATTTCCCTCTAGCTCACATTTCTTGGAATAGACCACTTTGGCAGGGAACTTCCACTCCTTTCAGCTTCAGGGCCCTGTAGGTCCCAGTGGGACAGTGTTTCCCTCCTCTGTGCCTGGGTCATATTCTGAGGGAGTCCTTATGACTGGCTCAACTCTCATGACCTATACACCTCTTGGATCAGCCACCAAGGACCACTGAAGCTCCCCTGGCTCACCCCTCACCCGGTCAGTGTCTTCCCCAGGAATCATCCCGACCCACTGGCAGGCATCCTGCTGACGAGTCTGGTCGCACCACAGGAGCTGGGCAAGGCTCAGGCTGGGCACTCTCATTCACAGTCCAGGCAAATGGGGAGGCAGGTGGCTTCAATCACTTAGAATGTGGCTCAGGAATCCCTGCCAGGCCCGAGATAGCTCCTCAGGGGAGGACCCCCAGCCATGGAGACAGGATTTTTTTTTTTTTTAAAGATTTTATTTATTTATTTGAGAGAGAGAGAGGGAGCACAAGTAGGGTGAGGGGCAGAGGGAGAAGCAGACACCCCATCAAGTAGGGAGCGCCATGGAGGACGTGAAACTGGGACTCCGGGACCATGACTGGAGCCAAAGGCAGATGTTTAAACAACTGTGGCACCCAGGCACAAGACAGGACTTTTTTGGTCCTCACAGTTTTCCTGCTTGACCTTAGGTAGAGGTGATAAAAATGCCCTTAAGAAACTTTACATGAAACAAGTTGTATTCTAAGGCTTTAAAAAGAAAGGAAAAGGATAAAGAGGCCTGTGGGCCCCCAGAGTTCCCAATTTATAATAGCAATGCCATTTGTTTGCAGTAGGAAAAGTCAGTAACACAGGCCTCTTGAGCAGCTGGAAGTGTGGAATGCAAGCCACTCTGGCTGTGCAGACCTTGAGCTTTGTAGTATGTCGGGCGGTTTCAGCATCGCCTAACAATGGCTGCACAGCCCTCCAACCTCAAGCGAAGAGCAAAACCTGTGAAGGCTGGTCACCCCAACTTGCAGACTGGTCTCTGCAGCCCTGGGATGGGGCACCCAGTGGCTAGCTGTGGAAGCACCATGCACATGGTGTGTCCCTGCCTTCAGCTCTCCCTGAGAAGGAGCTGTCCCTACCCGGTTAACCACTGCCTCCCCAGCCCCATGTGGGGGCTGGGGACAGAACAGGTCCTTGGGAACACTTGCTAAGTCCATGGCAGCCCTGTCACCAACCCACAGCGCCTGGGTGCACATGTTGGGAAGGTCATCGAAAAGACATGAGTGCCGGACCCAGGCGACCAGAGGCTCCTCACCCCCAGCCCTGTCCTTGGGATGTGGGAATGCGGTTGGTCTTTCCCGCTCCCAGAGGCTACTCCAAGGATGAAGTCTGGAGTTGATGTGGCATTGAGAGCACCTGTGCAATATCCGTGTCTGACCCCACCTACGGCCTCTCTCCTTATAAACTTTTAAGATGTGGTGGGCGGGTGTGGGGACCCACTTGTCTTGCCTCCCCATAGGTAAATTCCCTTTGCTATTAAACTGCCATCTACCCACCTGGAGGGGCCAGCCTCTTTCTTCCATTCCCTCCACGCTCAGGGGCCAGCTCAGATTTCACCAAGAAAGTTCCTGGGAGGGTTGTGAACCGATAGCACATCCCAGGTACACCCTTGCAGACTGTGTGACCTTCACCTCTCTGTGCTTCAGTTTCCTCATGGGGTTAATAATAGCTCGTGGCCCATAGGGTAGCTGTGATGCAGAAGAGACTGTCTCCTCTGTCTTTTTTCTGTTCTATCACGTGTCTCTGTGGTCTGAGCCTGGTCCACCCCTCCTGTGGGAGCGAGTGTCTGTGTTCTCCCCATCTTCACCCCTGAGCTGAATTCGTTGTCCCTGCCTGCCACCACCTTAGCCAAGCCAGGAGAGAGTCCCTGGCTGGCCATCCTCCTACGCAGGATCCAGACTTGGACGCTGCTCCACCCTCATTCAATGCGCAACATGAGACAAGCTGTGTGACCTCTCCGTGCCTCAGGTTCCCCCTCTGTACAATGGAGGCGAAGCACCGCTTCAGGAGGGGTGTAGTGAGGCTTAGTGTAAGGCATCCAGTAAGTGTGACATAACTGTCTGCTAGTTTTATTAATAGCGTTAGTACTGTCATGGGAGTTATCTTAGATCTCCAGCGCCCAGCTGCTTCCCTTCATTGCTGCCTGCATGTTGGCCAGAGCCTAGCACATAATTATCCATCAAATTTACCAGACATTTGCTGAGTGCTGACCAAGTGCTATGCCCTGGGGACATTAGGATATGTGGTACGTGAGGGATGTCTGTCCAGTGGTTCTTTTGTCCATTTCTTTGGGATTTGTCTGGCTTCCTGATTGTCTACACTTGCTATTATTGATCTACCAGTAACTGGGCACTGGCCATGTCATTCATATACACATTACCCAATTAGATCCGTGCACAGCCCTAGGTGCAAAGTGTTGCTACCTTCATTTCCAGCTAAGGAACAGAAAGGCATGGAGAGTTCAGGTAACCTGCCCACATCCCTCCAGGGAGAGGCTGCCAGCACAGGATCTGAACAGACACCTTTTTCACTCCTCACCCCTCCACCATGCTCCGGGAGGCCTGGGAGAGCTAAGACCTCCTCTCCTCCGGGAGCTCACCTCCCTATTAAGGAGGGCCACCTTCCCTGGGCACAGAGGAACCCTCCCTCCTTCTATCCCTGAGAAACAGGAAACCCTTCAACAGCTTCTCATCTCCACACCAGAAAAACTTTCCAGCAACCAGGAGCGCTGGCCGTCAGCTTCTTTCATGGGGCTGTGTGCTCTCATGTTTTCTTTGGAGGTGCTTCATGGAAAATATTAACCCAGGAACTAAATAGCCATTCAGAGATGCGATCCAAAGAGATACAAGTGTTTCAGGAATTGCTGAGAGTGAGAATGGCCCACAGACATCCAGGTTCCAGGCCCAGATCTGAGGACAGCGCAACGCCATGTGTGCACTTTAGCCCACAGATGGTTGTTCTGGCAATGGGTCATCTAGGAGAATCACACAACAGACAAAGGCAGAAGATACTGCTTTTCTGATTTTAGATCTGCTCAGGCATGGAAAAACAGCATGGGTGGGGGGTGGGAGGTAGCAGAAACCAGGATGTTTACCTGGACCAATGAGGAGAGGCCCCTGCTCCCCCGGAAAATGCACTTGCCTTTGTCACATGCAGAAGGCCCAGACCTAACATCCCTTCCCATTCATTCTCTTCTGCCTACCAGCCCACGGCTGTCATAGCCAGCACTGTGCAAGGCTCCACGGAGAGCGGGGTTGGGGGGTGGTATGCAGGACAAGTGGCAGGAGGGCTCACAGCCTGCAGCCTTCTTTTCATCCTTTGCACGTTGCACAATGTCAGCGGTACCTGCTGCATAATTTTGCAAAATTTAACCAAAGTGTTAAAAACATGCGTCCCTTTTAACCCACAGTTCCAAATTCAGAAATTTAGCTGAAGGGAATAATCAAGCACATGAAACAATTTAGCTACAAGAAGGTTCAGACAATTTGGGGGTTTTGTTTTGGTTTTACTTTTTACTTTTTATTAGTTTTTAATAGTAGCAAAGGATTGGAAACGAGCCAGATGAGCAACAAGAGGGGGCTGGTTGCAAAAAGATGGGTGTATTATACAGCGGAGTGATACTTGGCCATTACAATGATTTTGTAAAAGTAGCTTTACTGGCAGAGGAGTCTTGATATACTATTAAAGGAAAGGAGTTATAAAATATGCTGTGAACATATATACATTAGGATCCCATTTGTATGGGTATGTACACACACGCACACACACGCACACACACACACACCCCTGCATATCATAGTCTACACATGACCCAGGGTTTGGTTTTTCATCATCTTACAAGGCCTGTGCCAGGGTCTCCTTGTTCATCCCTGGAAGAGTGAATCATTACTTCCAAATGATCTAAAATGATTTGATCATTTGATCACTCCCCTCCTTGTTGGTGGGGAGTTGGGAGTGGCGATAGCTTATCCCTAAGATGCTTTCATCCATGTGGAGGCAGTGCCCCCTGGGATGACAGGATTCTCTCTGTCCCTCCAACTTTCCATCCTGTCACCCCTCTCTGGAGGGTTGAGCTTAATCTGATAGAGAGCTTGGAAGGAGAAACTGGGTAGGAATATCCCAAACCCTCTTGGCTCTCTCTACTTTCCTATGTTGTAGATCTCACAGGATGGGCGTCTTAGTCTGGCTTTGCTAGAACTGGGTGAGTTAGATCTTAACTCTGGGATTCAGAATGTGGAAGGACATGCAGTCTCTTTTTCCAACATCCACTTTATCAGTACAAGTGACCTTCTGGTCTCCATCTGCCTTACTATTCCTTCGTTTAATTTCTCAATGGATTTGGGACTCAAGTGAGGACATGAGAAAGTGGATGCTATTCTTGGGGCCCACTCAAACATCTCAACATTCTGGGCCCTCTTTTTTTTTTTTTTTTAAAGATTTTATTTATTTATTTGAGAGAGAGACAGGGAGAGAGAGCATGAGTGAGGAGAAGGGCAGAGAGAGAAGCAGACTCCCCGTGGAGCTGGGACCCCGATGCGGGACTCGATCCTTGGACTCCGAGATCATGACCTGAGCCGAAGGCAGTTGTCCAACCAACGCCACCCAGGCGTCCCCATTCTGGGCCCTCTTTTGGAAGCAAGAGTGGTACCAACTCCTTTTGTTCAAGGGTTGTAAAGCTAAGCTCTCTGATTCTGGGAGCTCATCCCTGGAGGGAAAGGCAGCTGGGACTGGACACCAGAAGGATTTGGACTATAAGCTCCCAGAGCATATGGACCCATGTGGGGCGGGCTGTGTGGAACCTAGAAATCCTAAGTTTGGGGTGGACTTGATGGGGTGGTATCAGAGGGATGAGGAGTGAGGTTATCACGACGCCCCGCTCAACCACCTCTCTGTGGCCACAGCGGTGCAGTGATCCCCATGACCTGATGTGGTCGCTAAAGGCAAGTGGATCAGTAGCTGTAGTGGAATTTAGGGGTTACTTCAGAATGGAAATCAGACCATTTCTCTGTAAACCCAGCACCTGTTCTTGGGTCATGCAGGGATCTGGGGTGCCCCAGGAGGGAGCTGTGGCTCTTCCTGCTAATCTAAGACTGGCTCCAAAATCTTGTCTCCATCTACAGGTACTTCCTTGATGATCCTATGGCTTTAATATTAAAATTTTGCTTTTGAAACTCAAATTTATGTCTCTAGACCCAGCCTCCCCCAAACCCAGACTGACCCCCTTGACATCTCACATGGGTATTTATTAATCAAACTTAACATTTTAAAACCAACTTCTGATCTGTGTCTCCACCTGATCCTCCCACAGTCTCCCCATCTCTCCATTTTCTGGCTGCCTCATGGCAATCTTGGAGTCACCTTGACCTTCTCTCCCATTTCACATTTCCACTCGGAAACCCCTTCAGTTCTACCTTCAAATACATCAAGCCACCACATCTGATATCCTCCTGGTCCAAATAACCATTGTCTCTCACTTGTATTGTTTTAATATCTTCATAACATGTCCCCTGCTCCTACCTTTGCCCGTGTACAGTTCATTGTCAGTGTTAAATCTTTTTTCCCTAACTGCTCTGATCGAATCTTCCAGTAGTGTCCCATCTCATTCATACATTTATGCGGCTTGATCCCAGGACCCCGGGATCATGACCTGAGCCGAAGGCAAATGCTTAACCAACTGAGCCACCCAGTGGTGTCCCATCTCATTCAAAGAACAGCCCGATTCTTCTCAGCCACAAGGCCCTGTACAGTCCGACTCCATGGCCTGCTTATCTTGCCTCCCACACCCTATTCTCACTGACACACTATCTCTCCCAGGCACACTGATCTCCTCTGTCCTTAAGCCATGGCTGGCACACTTCTGCCCCAGGGCATTTGCACATGCTGTTTCCTCTGCTGGACCACTCTTTTCCATCCTTTCCAGATGGTTCAGTCCTTTGACTCCTTCAGACTGTTGCTTTCAGGCTTTCTCTGATCACCCCATTGAGAATTTTAGCCTGCCTGACACTGCCAAAGTCCTTCCCCTGTTATGATGTTTCCATTGCGCGTATCCCCAGCTGTCATACTATTTTTCATATTCATTTGTTTCTTGTCTGTCTTCCCTGATCAAAATGTCAGTTGGGCAACTATAGAGTGTTTTGCTCTTTATCACTGCCTTTTGCCTAGCACCCAGAAGAGTGCTTGGCACATAATAAACATTCAACAAATATCTGTTGAATGAGTGAATGGATGAAAAGGTGGG
Source organism: Mustela nigripes (assembly GCF_022355385.1). Lineage (NCBI taxonomy): Eukaryota > Metazoa > Chordata > Mammalia > Carnivora > Mustelidae > Mustela > Mustela nigripes. The sequence continues at coordinate 67,463,933 of NC_081558.1, forward strand.
TGACTGACTGATAGTTTTAATTGAATTTGGAAAAATAAAAGAAGTATGACCTACTATATACAAAAGTGTCATGGAGAGGTTCACACCAAGTAAACACAGGGAAAATCAGGCTGCACTGACACTCCCTTTCTATTTTTATCTGTCCATTATTTCTAATTAATCTACAGTATAGTTTTGTATAATGAAATAAAATAAAGGAGTAATTTTTTTTAAAAAATCTGGTGCTTGCTATCAGGGAAATACAAATCAAAACCACAGCGAGGTACCACCCCACAATAGTAAGAATGACTAAAATTAACAAGACAGGAAACAACAGGTGTTGGTGAGGTTGTGGAGAAAAGGGAAACCTCTTACACTGTTACACGTTGGTGGGAATGCAAAGTTATACAGCCACTTGGAAAAACATTTTGGAGGTTCCTCAGGACATTAAAAATAATGCTACCCTATGGCCCAGCAATTGTACTACTGGGTATTAATCCCAGAGTTACAGATGTATCTTGTATGATTTGAACAGGAACCTGCACCCCAATGTTCATAGAAGCCATGTCCACAATAGCAAACTACGGAAAGAACCCGAGTGTCCCTTGACAGATGAAAGCGTAAAGAGGATGTGATATATAGAATAGAATATTACTCAGCCATCAGAAAGGATGAATATTTACCATTTACATTGACATGGATGGAACTAGAAGGTATTATGCTAGGTGAAATAAGTCAGTCAGAGAAAGGCAATTATCATGTGGTTCCACTCATATGTGGAACATAAGGAATAGTGCAGAGGACCACAGGGGAAGGAGGGAAAAGCGAATGAGAAGTCGTCAGAGAGGGAAACAAACCATGAAAGACTCTCAACCCTAGGGAACAAACTGAGGGTTGCTGGAGGGGAGAGGCAGGTAGGGGGATAGGGTAATTGGGTGGTGGGCATGGAGGAGGGCACATGGTGTGATGAGCACTGGATGTTATGAGCAACTAAAGAATCACTGAATACTACATCTGAAACTAATGATGTACTATATGTTGGTCAACTGAACCTAAATAAAAAATAAAAAAATAAACTGGCACTTGGTATAGATTATAAGATATCCAGAGGAGAGGATTGTCTGCAGACATCTGGGCATTTTTAAATCCCTCAGATAGAGACTCTCCCTAGTCTAAGATGCTCCACGTTTGGCAGGACTGCTAGTTCTCTACCCATCGGGTGTTCTTGTGCATACCAGCTAAACAGCTTCTGACCACACTCGAGAATGCCTGATGCATCAGGACATCTGCTGTCATTGAGAAACGAAGTCATACATTCAACCAATGGCTGCCTTGCTTGGTATCCTGGCTAGTGTGGCCCCTTGAGTAAGCCTTTGTAAGTTCCACGGAGCTCTGTGGCTGACAGAGCATTTTCGCGTTAATCTTGTTCCTGGATCCTTGCAACCGCTTCCTATATTACCTGTCATTCCCTTCCCCAGGGAGATCCAGGGAGGTGGGAGTGGATTTAGCACTTTGTCCAAGATCCCACAGCTGGCTTCTCCCACAAACAGCCAGAAAGTTAATAAGGAGTTAGTCAGAAGGCTTTCCTGAGGGGAGCGACTGTCGGGGCTGGGTTGATGACAGCTCAGCCCTTGGAGTGCTTAGAGCAAATGGAGATGAAGAACGGCAGTGGGGGTCTGTCTAGGAAAAGAGATCTCTCTCATCTCAGCAGTATGGGAGTGCCTCTTAGGGAGGGAAAAATAGACCTTAATAAATGCTTGGTGTAGAGTGCCAGGTCTCGAAGGGGAAGCTACTCTGCCATACAAAACAACACAAGAGTTATTTTTCAGTCCCCAGGGGAGTCTGAGAGAGGATAAAGGAAAGATGGGGGGGAGGGAAAGATGGAGAGAGGCGGGAGGGAGCGGGGGAGGCCAGTGTGGCCAGAGGCTGAAGGATCACAGATGCTCTTCTGTTGGTTTGAAGTTGTGTCACTCTGATTAGACGTGCTCTTGTCTCCTCTCCCAGCCCTTTCACTCCAGACATGGTTGGCAAATTCTGCTCTGCTTGTAAATATTTTGTGTCAGAAGAATTCATGATGTACTTGACAAATGCTGCGCAGGTAACAGCCTGGAACAGGGGTTACACACACTTAAGCAGGAGCCAGGGAGGGGCATGGTAGGAGGGGGCAGAAGGGGACACAAGCACACAGGCCCCATAAGGGCTACAGAAGTCTTGGGGAGAGCTTTAGTTTCCTAAAAGCCATGGATCTGATGGCTGAAGTCAACTCTAACCAGATGTTCATGAGGGGGAGAGAGGTCTGGGGGTGGGGGCTAATATCTGCATTACATCCACAAGGGAAGAATAAGGGTTGGCATTTAGCACAAATTTATTTCCCCTCTAATCAAGTTCCCTTGCTTGAGTCAAAAAGCTAAAATTGCTAAGTGCAGAGAACAACGCACTTGTTCCCTGCCCCATTTCCTGCCTTTCTTGAGAACAGGGCTTAATGGATCCTTTTATTTTCCAGACAAATGTTACCTGCTGAGCCATATAGAAACTATAATTTCACATTTTTTACTGGAGCAGATTTTTAGATATCAAAGAACTTGAAGAATGCAGCACAAATAAGTAGCATTTGGGTTTATCTATCAGTCCTCTGTGAGTTCAATCAGTGTAGATCAGTTTTCCCCTTTGCTCCGTTTGTTCCCACAAAATGGCAGCTGCCTGTGCTGGACAGAAGCTGGGATTTACCATTGTGATCCTTTTCCTCTTCCCAGGGCTGGGCTAGGGCATGAGGTCACACAGAGCTCTGATCATATCTGAAAAAATTGAAGGTTGAGTATCACAACTGGAAACATTCCCAGGATGCAAGAACAGAGGCATCCTCCCCTCTCCTTTCTCATTTTGCCTTCTCTTTGTTGTTACCCCCATCCAAGGAGCATGCCAGGAGGGCCTGTGCCCAGAATAGTCAGGATCTCCACCCCAGGAGGTGCTCTGGGACCATCATGGGGACAATCGTGACATAGCTCTATGTCCTACCTATGGTGGTCACAATCATTACCTGATGCCCTCCCATGATGACTGTGAATTAGCAAGGAAGTCCTTGCCATCACTTGGTGCAGTGAGGGCTGCAGGATCAGAGACCCGTTGGGACTTGGTCAAGATCACCAAGTGAGAGACAGAGTTAGGAGTTGGACCCAGATTTGTAGTTAGTGTAAGGGCCTTTCAAGTTTGGTTTTTCCTGCTTATTATCAGACTCTTGGCTCTGTGGATGCTCCAAACACTGCTTGTTCTCCCTTTATCCCTCACATTGAGCTCTTTCTTCTCCCCACCCCACCCCACCCTGCTCTCCACCCTGCTCTCCACCCTGCTCTCCACCCTGCTCAGTGTCCAAGAGGCTGGCTTTGTTGACAGCATGCGTTGGTGCCCCGCTAGCTGACATCCTGGTGGCCTATGAGCGGTTGTGTTCAGCAGGCCAGCCCTCCTCCAGGGCTCCAGTCCCCCAGGCTCTGTTATACCAATTCCTGCTCCCAGCCCCTCAGACGGTTTCTGCTTCCCACTGTGGCAGTATCTGGGGGCCTCACCCTTCCCAGGGGTGGTTCCTTAACCCTGCAACCGCCCTACCCCCACCAGTGTGTCTTTCCTTAAATTTATCTTTACTACACCATTCTGAGGGCACGCCTGGTCCTGATGGGCCCCTGGTATGTTACAGGGACAAAATGGAGCTGCCCTGGGATCCCCTTGAGCCCTTTGGGGGCCTCTGGGACACTGTCGAGGAATCTCAGAGTCCCAGAAGCACAGTTTGAACCCCTGACCTAAAACCAGGCCATGAAGACCCTGCTTGGCTGTGCTGGGGTGTCTGCCAGCTGTGGGGTTCCCTCTTCAGTGCAGTCTGAAGGGGTTTGCAGCCTGGGTCCTTCTGTTCCTCGCACACTGGTACCAATGAGCCTTGTCTCTTGGAGCTCTGGGCTGTCCCCCATAGTCCCAGCGACGGGTGCGCTTCCCAGGCCCAGCTTCCTTCTATCCGCCAGTGTTGCCCACCTGCACAGCATCTGGGAGGGCCTCTGTCATGGAAAGAGGGATCAAGAGGTTGCCCATTGGCCCCATCCTTGCCAGAGCAGCTTCACTGTGAGCACCTCTACCACAACTGCCCTGCTGTGTTTGCTCCCCAGGTAGGGGGTCTAGGACCCATCATCCTTGCCCATCACCGACACCACAGAACAAAGAACTCTGCCACCCCTGCCTCCCTCCATGGGGCTTGGAAACTGGGTCCACTGCGTAGAAACCCCTGATTCAGTCACCTGGCCCTGACTGCACCAGGAATCACGAGGGCTCTGGGTGTGTACACATACAGGCACACTCGTAAACGGAGACAGAGCAGTCAGGTGTGGCCTTGAGCAGGTAGGAAGTCTTGTAGGGTCAGAGTCTAGTGGGGCAGGAACCTAAAGCACTTCTGGGTGGGGGACTCAGAGCCGAAGACCCCAGGGAAGCTGGTCTCCCCACCCCAGGGCCAGTGGTGCCTGTTTTGCTTCCATCAGAGTCAGCACACCAAGGGGGTAGCCTGAGGGAAGGTGCCCGGGATGGGGACATTCCCTCGAGGAGCAGTACCCTCCCACCAGCTAATGCTTTATCTCCCACTCTTCTTCCAAGAGGAGCTTCTTGGAACAAATCCACACGTTGGCATGCGAGTCTGACCATCTGCCTCCAAGTGATTTTGATTCCCATCAATCAGGCTTCTTTATTCATTAATAACAATTTTTAAAAAGTGTTCCAATGTCCATTTATGCATTTATTCATTCAGCATCAAACTGCTGGCTCTTAGGAGGCATGTAGTAGAGGCTGTGGACTGAGGAACACAAGCTTCCCTGCCCTCCAGAACTTACCGGTTTGTGGAGGGCAGAGAGCTGGGTGCCGGCAGATGGGAGGGGCTCTGCTCATCTGTGTGTCCAAGCAAGGGCCCCACTACCCCTCCGCATATCCACTCCCATCTTTCTCTGTTCCTGTGTCCCTTCCTTCCCTGTCTCCCAGAGACAGCACTCTGCATGCTTCTGTGCACCGCCCCCCCACAACAGACACAGACAAGTCTCTCCTCTGACTCTCTTCTTTCATCCCACCCCCAACGTGCATTGCTCCTGTGCCTCAGCCAGGCCCATCCCAACACCAGGAACCCCCCATAATCAGAGGCAGGGAGGAAGCAGCCCTCACCACAAGACAAGGAACGGAACTAGGGTGATGGGCCAGAATCATGTCAGATGTTTCCTGGGAGAGGGGAAAAGGCCACAGATGATAATAAAATGGTGCTTGCTGCCATGACAACTGCGATCATTCAGCCACAATCCCAACAGTTCAGAGGCAACAAAATCAATCAAACATTTATTTCCTCAGCACAACCAGCATCCCTAAGGAGGTGGAAGCCAAGAAGGAGGTGCCTTGGGTCCTCTACCTTTCACCTGCTCGGGAACTAGGATGTAGGGCAGGGGTTGGCCCTCTTTTCTCGAACAACCCACCGTCGGCTGTGATACCATTTCAGCTGGGCGCTGTGTCGAATTCTTCACCCATGTCAATCAGGTTGACTCCAGTGGTTGGGAGTCTACAGGGAGCCCAGGTGAGGAGGTCTGACTCTAAGCTGGGGTGAGTGGCCATGTATCTAGCCCTAGTCTGCAGGGCTGGGAGTCTCAGTGCAAACCATGTTTGTGGATGGAAGGGTGGGAGGCAGAACCCTATAGAACTCAGCAGGAAGGCAACATCGTTGTTAAGAACAAAGTCTAAAACCAGCAGGGGAAACTAAAAATAATTAGCCAGGCCCTATTCTGATTATAGCCAAAATCACACAGATTGATCAGTTCTGGCTAAGAAAAGACCACGAGGAGGTCATTTGCATTCCTGTCCTGGGTGGTTTATGACTATGGGCCTGAATGTCCTGTAAGGGATCTCCTCAAGCGGCACTGTGAGCTAAGCCAGTCACAGAGCCACAGGTGTGGTGTCCCTGAGGGGACAGTGACTTCTGTTTCCAGGGAAGACGCCACCTGCTCCGAGAACCTGGCAGCATGTGAGGGTTCTGGACGTTTGATCTCTCATTTATTCTGCATCCTTAGGATGCCAAGCAAGGCTGAATGGAGGTACGAATCAGTGCTCTTTTCCTACCATGTTCTTCCCACCTCCCCAGGAACTGTGACTTTCAAGGGTCCCCGCACTTAAACATAACTGCCAAGTGCCAGAAATCTCAAATTGTGTGAGATATTGATGGAAGCACGGAAACAAGGCCTGGTGTGTGTGGCTGTCATAAGGAAACTCCACCTGTGTCGGGGCATCTGGGAAGGGGGGGAGGTGGTTCAAAATCGAGCCACCCCTGCCCACCCCATTAAATAGGATGAGTGGTTCAGAGCCACACAGGCCTTTGTGAATCCTGTCCCCTTATTGGCTACAGGAAGCTCAATTTGTATGTGGATCAAAGAAAAGCTACTTATCCCTACTGGATATTTCCTTCTAATTCACGGGCATTGTTCAACAGGGAGAGGTGAAACAAAGGCTGACTTTGCTCACAGACAAGAGTTTCAAAGCCCAAACATCAAGGAAATCGCTCACAACTTCAAAAACAGCCTGACCCAAGTTCTCCCATGTTTCATATTTTCAAAAATCACAAGAAAGAGATGAATGATCCAGAAAGAGCAAATTCACTTTAATTTCCATTGAAATGCCTCAAAGCAAAAAAAGTCCAAGCATTCAGACTCTTCTCCCACTGCTGTCAACCAGGCCCTGACAGACAAGGCCCTCACTCTTCTCCCCTCTTACTCTCCTGCCTTGTAGTGAGAGTCCACTTTCCAACCCGGTGGGGGCTGACAGGAATCATGCCGACAGTTGCCATAGCGTGCTTACTGCTTTGGAATAAAAGAAGGCGAACATTGACATCCAAACGTCTCATTGATTTACCACATCGCCACATGGATCTATAAACAAAGACTGGCTTTGAAACAAACGCCATTGCAAAAACAGTTTGGCAGGTTCTGAAAAAAGTCCATGTACACTTACCATATGTTTCAGTCATTCCACTACCTAGTATTTACCGAGTGAAAAAAAAATGAAACACATGTCCATACAGAAACTTTCACATGAATGTGAAATAATTTTATTTGCAATAGCTAAAACTGGAAAGCAATCCAAATGTCAACCAATAATGAACAGATACTGTATGAACAAAACAATCAAATTGTGGTATTGGCAATGCAGTGGAATACTATTAAGCAGTGAAAAAGGAGAAACTGGTGATACAAAAGACAATGTGGGTAAATCAAAATAATTACAACGAGTGAAAGAAGCTAGGCAAAATTTATATAAAACTTATTTAATAAGATTTTTAAATATATTTACCTAAGTCCTTATAAATAGGAATTTATATAATACTCTAAAAAATGCAAACTAATCTGTGGTGGCTTACAGCAGATCAGGGTTGATCAGCCTTGGGGGGAAGGATGCAGGGAATGAGGGGATAGAAAGGGGACTTGACAAAATTTTGGAGGGTGATAGATATGTTTACTGCCTTGAATATGATGATGGGTTTATGTGTACATATATGTCAAGACTTGTCCATTGTATATGTTAAATGTATGCAGTTTATTATATCAGTTATGCCTCACTAAAGCTGTTTTAAAAAAATAATAGGGACTACTTACATACACGTGCCTTAAACAACTAGAAAACCAGAAAAAAATATGTGAAACAATAATTCCCAATGCTGGACAACAGTTGAGGCAGGACTGTGATCACTGAGAGAAGGGGAACAAACAAGGTGAATCCAGCAATGGTACCAGCTTACTGCCTAGAGAAAACCCAGATGCAGGAGTCAACCCAGGACCCTGAGATTATGATTGGAGCTAAAGCCAGACGCTTAACTGACTGACCCATGCAGGCGCCCCACGGCAATACCTTTCTGAGGACACTACCTATGTATTCCAAGGCCTCCACCTGGCTGTCCACCTAATGCTCTCTCTCTCTCAAATAAATAAATAAAACCTTAAAAAAAAAAAAGGGGGGTATTGCCTTAATAATAGATCTACATGAGTCCTGGGCCTAGCTTAAACCTGAAAGTATTCAGTGAGAGAATCTGCGCTGTGCGAATGGAGGTCTCGGTGTCCCGTCCTTAGATTCCCCAGGAAGACATTTACGTGGGAATCGGAGTGCATGGAAAGACAGCCAGAAAGAAAGTCACAAGCACAGAGCACTCTGTTAAGGTGGAAATATACTCTCAAGGTGGGGGAAGAGCCAGGTTCCAGGAGGTGGAGCTGGTCCCTGGGTTGTTTTGGGATTTGACATTATTGGGAGTCTCTGGGCTGGGAGGAGCTGTGACAGAGATGGGTGGTCTCTCACGGAGGCTGCTTCCAGTCATTTGGAAAACTCCTCCCACAGGTGAGGAGGGGAGTTTTTGACCCTATGAGGTCATGGCGGCTTTCCCCATCAGGCAAGGCTGTATCGGCAGTACAAATGTATTATAATGACTTAGGGGTTACCGTGGGGTGGAGGTGGAGGTGGAGGAGGAAAGCGCAAGCTCCCCATCCGTGGCTCTTGATGGGTCAAGCCCAAAGTCTTGGAGCCTACAAGGTCAGGATGCTGTGCCCCCCAGACTTTCAATGTGTATCTTATTTATCACCATCCTGGCCTCCAGCTCATGTCTCCACCATCCCACCATCATGGACCTGAGACTTTGTCTGCCTTGGAGCATTCCTTCTGATGCTCAAGTCAGACTTCTACCAAACAAAAACAAGCCCAGAAAGGATCACACTGTTTCCTAGTAACCGTCAGAACAAAGTCCAACACTCTTTCAAGGAATAAAACAAAACCCAATACCAAACACTGGAAAATTTGCATCACCTGGCATCCAGTAGGAAATTAACAGGCATGCAAAACAGCAGGAGAATATGGCTTGTAAGCAGGAGAAAACAAATAAACAAACAAAGAAACAGGCCCATAAGTGGCATACAGGATAGAACAGTGGGCAAGGATATTAAAATAGCCATCATGAATCTTATCAATGCGTTCAAGGATGTTAAAGCAGAACATGAACTCAACTGTGAGAGAAATGGAAGCTATCAAAGAACCTCCAAATGAAACTCCTGGAGGTGGAAAATACAATATTTGAAAAACACATCAAGACCAACATTCATTATCTCGACCGTGGGATTCACTTGCCAGCTGTCAAGTGATAATTGAATCACCACTCCCTTGCAGAAGTGTCCCTGGCTGGAACAAACTCCATATTCTGTGCTCTCATGGTGCTTTAATCTCCCCTTCAAAACACTTGCCCTCCTTGTCATACTCCCATTGTTTGCAGGACTATCCGACACGTCTGCCTTTCCCCCTGCGCTGGGAGGTCCACGCAAGCAGTAGCCCACGTTTGCTCACAGGTGTACCAGCACCCAGAACATGGCCAGGCTAAGGAAAGCACTCAATAAATAGCTCTTTAATGAATGAGCAAACTCTTACAATCAGCTCTGCATTGGATTCATCCGGCAGTTCTAGTTTAAAGCATTGCCTCTGACTGCCTTTGTCAGCACAGGGATGCTGGTGAGCCCTGGGCTCCAAGCCTCCCTGCAGGCACTGCAGCGTCCTGAATCAAGTGTGACCAGAAGAGTTGCTGAGCCCTGGAGTAAGCTGCTTAATGTCTCTGACCTCTTGGTTCTCAGCTACCACATGAGGGGTGGTATTCCAGGATGCTGTCATGGTCTGGTCTCATTCTCCCAGGATCTGCACCTCCCAGTATCCTTGCCCTGTGGATGCTCCATGGCACTGAATCTGGGCTTTCCATGTGAACAGCACACTAGGATGGAGAGGGCCGTGTGTGACTTCTGGAGCAAAGTCATAAAGGGCATGGTGACTTCTGCTGGGCTTTCTTGGATTCCTAGCTCTAGGTGATGCCAGCCACCATGTGGTGAGAACATTCAGCCTGAGGAGAGGTCCTCATGGAAACTAAGCACCTCCCCATCCCCACTTCATTCTCCTTTTCCTTCTTTTTCTCATGAAATGTTTTTCACTCCAGCTTTACTCCCACTCAGCTTTAGATTTTCTAGGTGATCGGGGACTCCTGTCTTGCTCTCTTGAATGAGTGTTCATGTTCCATAGTCTGTTTCGAATGTATCAGAAGCATCTGTGGGCACATAGCAAGCATTGAATATTCACTGCCTTGGTCCAGGCCTTCCAGAAAGCAGAACCTGACAAAGGACTAAGGTTCTAATAATTTGGTTAGAAGGAGCAAGCCTAGGTCAATGGAGATGAGGGAAGAAAGAGACAAGAATGCATATGATGCACTGTGAAAACCCCTGTTCCACGGGGAGTAGGGAGGGGACACCAGCTCTCTTAGCCTGGGACTTCTCTGGAAAAGCAGGAAGGAGTCATGATCTAGTGATCATGGGAGAAAGGAAGGTGGAGGAATTTCTCTGCCCTGCTCGCATCATCTATCTCCTAGGAAAGTATTTGCCCCACACGAAACTGGCTCCTTCAATTTTCCAGCTCTTCATAAATGCCCAGGAAGCCACCACCCATGTCCCACAGTGAGGAATTTCATCCAAGTCCCAAAGTGGAGATCACCCAGTAATGAGTGGGGCACCAGTCAAAAATGAATAAAGTCACTGAGCAACCTAAGAAGATAGAAAGATGTGGGTCCCGCATTGTTACCTTCTTTGTCCCTTTTTTAATTCCTCAGATACGAACTCAACAGCACAGCCCTAGGAAGGCCTGGACTCTTCTTTTAACTGCACCAGTTCCTCAAATGTGTAATGTGGGTGGAGAAGCAACAAGCCTGTATGTTCCTGGGAGCTGACCCATGAAGTCTTGAAGACACACAGACACACTCATACCCTGGCCGGCAAAATACAAGACTTCCTCTTCTGCTGGCTGGAAGGAGGTCTCAGCTCTCAGCAGAGTGTCTCTGAAAACAGTAACATTCACCCACAAGCTTAGAAAAGGCAACTTAATTGAGGAGAGCTGGAGCTTTTGAGCTATCCTTGGGCTGTTTTGGACAAAATTAAAAGGCCTTGAAGCCCACCTTTTTTTTCCCCCTAGGAAAAAAGTTGTTTCCTCTGGTTCTCAAAGTTTCTTCTTAGAGGCAACCCTTGGAGAGTGGCTACAAGCAGCACATGGAGGCATCATGAGTCCCTCTGAATTTCAGTGTGTGAGAGGCCTAGGCCAGCACTCCTTAGCAGATGAGGATGGATGGTTGGTAGATGGATGTGTGGATGGATGAATGGATGGGTGGCAGATGGATGGGTGGGTGGATGGATGGTTGGTAGATGGATTGGTGGGTGGATGGATGGATGGCTGGTGGATGGATGGGTAGGTGGATGGATGGATGGTTGGTAGATGGATGTGTGGATGGTTGGTAGATGGATGTGTGGATGGATGAATGGATGGTTGGTAGATGGATTGGTGGGTGGATGGATGGATGGCTGCTGGATGGATGGGTAGGTGGATGGATGGATGGATGGTTGGTAGATGGATGGATTGGGGCAGATGGGTGGAGAGGTGAATGGGTGGGTGAATGAACAGAAGAGGTAGCTGTTCAGTTCCGTGAATATCTAAGAAGCGTTGTCCTGACACCCTTAAATGCCCCCTTTCCAACAGGCAATCAAGGAAATCATTGCTATGGGTTTTTACGGTCTTGAATCCATTTCTCCAACATGCATTTTCCCTGTCTCCGATGCAGCCACCATCTCCAAGCCCCCACCCTTCTGGCTTATTATCAGCTCCATGCTGTCTCTTTGCATTAAAGTGACAAGAAGCAGCACAAAGCTGACGACAGGAGGCTGGAGCTGTAATTTGCACTGACATTCACTGGCGTGATCCACTTACTGCCTGGTAAGCCAGAGAGAAGAGTTGTCTGCTTTTGATCACAGGAAGAGAAGTAACAAGCCTGCTGTACTCCTGCTACTCAAACCAAGGTGCCAGGCTTGTCCCCAGGCATGGGTCCTGGCTGGCAACACCCACCCACACCATGTCGGTCTTCTGTATCCTCTTTCCTTCCTGGGGTTGGAATTGCCTTTCAGACTTGACATCTGGCAAACACTGGACAGGGGCTGCAGTTGGGGGTGGAGATGGATACCACACCATTCTCTTAGCAGGTGGCAGTGTTGTTCACAGGTTGCCGAGGAGCCTCCAAGGACTCTCCCGAGAAATTAAGGGCGCTTGGGATGTCAGACCCTGTTGACAATACCTCAGTAGCCCCCCCCCCCTTTAAAGATTTTTTAATTTATTGGACAGAGAGAGAGCAGAAGCAAGCAGAGCAGCAGGCAGAGGGAGAAGCCTGACGAACAGAAAGCCTGACATGTGGCTTGGTCCCAGGATCCTGGGATCATGACCCGAGCTGAAGGCAGATGCATAATGGACTGAGCCACCCAGGTCCCCCCTCTCAGTAACCCTCTTTCTGCCCCCTCAACCCCCTCTTTAAACTCTCCCAGCTGTCAGAGAAATGACACTAAGCAGGAGGCTTGCAAGAAGCTGAAGCAAGGAGTTAGCCTGTGGGCACAGCCTGCTATGCCATCTCCAAATCAGTGGGAACTGAGAATGTGGGACCCCTTGTTCAAAAAAGCAGAAAAAACTATCATTAAAGGTAAAAAATAGAAGGTTTTTTGCCTTTATTCTGTGGTCTCTCTCTGATTTGTCATGGTTTTATTTGCCATATAATGCTGTTCTAAGTAAACATAAATAAATAAATGAATAAATTATTATCATGAATTCTACCATGCATCTTTCTATTATACAATGAGTTTAAAATGAATCTGTAAGAGCTTTTATAAAAATTAAATTTATTTATTTTTTTAATAAACCTATAATGTATTTTTATCCCCAGGGGTACAGGTCTTTGAATCGCCAGGTTTACACATTTCACAGCATTCATCAGAGCACATACCCTCCCCAATGTCCATATCCCCACCACCCTCTCCCGTTCCCCCCTACCCCAGCAACCCTCAGTCTGTTTTTTGAGATTGAGTCTTTTATGGTGTATCTCTCTCCCAATCCTACCTTCGTTCATTTTTTCTTTTCCTACTCCCCAACCCCCCCACATGGCATCTCCACTTCTTCATTTCAGGGAGATCATATGATAGCTGTCTTTCTCCGATTGATTTATGTTGCTAAGCATAATACCCTCTAGTTCCATCCACGTCGTCGCAAATGGCAAGATTTCATTTCTTTTGATGGCTGCATAGTATTCCATTGTGTATATATACCACATCTTCTTTATCCATTCATCTGTTGATGGACATCTAGGTTCTTTCCATAGTTTGGCTATTGTGGACATTGCTGCTATAAAAATTCGGGTGCACGTGCTCCTTCGGAGCACCACGTTTGTATCTTTAGGATATATACCCAGTAGTGCAATCACTGGGTCATAGGGTAGCTCTATTTTCAGTTTTTTGAGGAAACTCCACATGGTTTTCCAGAGTGGTGGCACCAGCTTGCATTCCCACCAACAGCGTAGGAGGGTTCCCCTCTCTCCACATCCTCGCCAGCATCTGTCATTTCTTGACTTGTTAATTTTAGCCATTCTGACTGGTGTAAGGTGGTACCTCATTGTGGTTTTGATTTGTTTCTCCCTGATGCTGAGTGATGTGGAGCACTTTTTCATGTGTCTGTTAGCCATCTGGATGTCTTCTTTGCAGAAATGTCTGTTCATGTCCTCTGCCCATTTCTTGATTGGATTATTTGTTCTTTGGGTGTTGAGTTTGCTAAGCTCTTTATAGATTCTGGATACTAGCCCTTTATCTGATATGTCATTTGCAAATATCTTCTCCCATTCTATCAGTTGTCTTTTGGTTTTGTTAATGTTTCCTTTGCTGTGCAAAAGCTTTTGATCTTGATGAAATCCCAATAGTTCATTTTTGCCCTTGCTTCTGTTGTCTTTGGCAATGTTCCTAGGAAGAAGTTGCTGCGGTTGATGTCAAAGAGGTTGCTGCCTGTGTTCTCCTCAAGCATTTTGATGGATTCCTTTCTCACATTGAAGTCCTTCATCCATTTGAGTCTATTTTCGTGTATGGTATAAGGAAATAGTCCAATTTCATTTTTATGCATGTGGCTGTCCAATTTTCCCACCACCATTTGTTGAAGAGGCTGTATGTTTTCCATTGGCCAATCCTCCCTGCTTTGTCAAAAATTAGTTGACCATAGAGTTGAGGGTCTATTTCTGGGCTCTCTATTCTGTTCCATTGATCTATGTGTCTGTTTTTGTGCCAGTACCAGGCTGTCTTGATGATGACAGCTTTGTAATAGAGCTTGAAGTCTGGAATTGTGATGCCACCAACTTTGCTTTCTTTTTCAATATTCCTTTGGCTATTCGAGGTCTTTTCTGGTTTCATATAAATTTTAGGATTGTTTGTTCTATTTCTTTGAAAAAACGGATGGGATTTTGATAGGGATTGCATTAAATGTGTAGATTGCTTTAGGTAGAATAGACATTTTCACAGTATTTGTTCTTCCAATCCATGAGCATGGAACATTTTTCCATTTCTTTGTGTCTTCCTCAATTTCTTTCATGAGTACTTTATAGTTTTATGAGTATATATTCTTTGCCTCTTTGGTTAGGTTTATTCCTAGGTATCTTATGGTTTTGGGTGCAATTGTAAATGGAATTGACTCCTTAATTTCTCTTTCTTCTGTCTTGTTGTTAATGTAAAGAAATGCAACCGATTTCTGTGCATTGACTTTATATCCTGACACTTTACTGAATTCCTGTACAAGTTCTATTAGTTTTGGAGTGGAGCCTTTTGGGTTTTCCACATATAGTCTCATCATCTGCAAAGAGTGATAGTTTGACTTCTTCTTTGATGATTTGGATGCCTTTAATTTCTTTTTGCTGTGTGATTGCTGAGGCTAGGACTTTTAGTACTGTGTTGAACAGCAGTGGTGATAACGGACATCCTTGTCATGTTCCTGACCTTAGCAGAAAAGCTTTCAGTGTTTCTCCATTGAGAATGATATTTTCAGTGGGTTTTTCATAGATGGCTTTGATAATATTGAGGTATGTGCCCTCTATCCCTACACTTTGAAGAGTTTTAATCAGGAAGGGATGTTGCACTTTGTCAAATGCTTTTTCAGCATCTATTGAGAGTATCATATGGTTCTTACTCTTTCTTTTGTTAATGTGTTGTATCACATTGATTGATTTGTGGATGTTGAACCAATCTTGCAGCCCTGGAATAAATCCCACTCAGTCGTGGTGAATAATCCTTTTAATGTACTGTTGGATCCTATTGGCCAGTATTTTGGTGAGAATTTTTGCATCTGTGTTCATCAAGGATATTGGTCTGTAATTCTCTTTTTGGATGGGATCCTTGTCTGGTTTTGGGATCAAGGTGATCCTGGCCTCATGAGTTTGGAAGTTTTCCTTCCAAACTGGCCTCATGAGTTTGGAAGTTTCCCTTCCATTTCTACTTTTTGGAACAGTTTCAGGAGAATAGGAATTAATTCTTCTTTAAACGTTTGGTAGAATTCCCCTGGGAAGCTGTCTTGCCCTGGACTTTTGTTTGTTTAGCGATTTTTGATGACTGTTTAAATCTCCTTACTGGTTATGGGTCTGTTCAGGTTTTCTATTTCTTCCTGGTTCAGTTGTGGTAGTTTATATGTCTCTAGAAATGTATCCATTTCTTCCAGATTGTCGAATTTGTTGGTGTAGAATTGTTCATAGTATGTTCTTATAATTGTTTGGATTTCTTTGGTGTTGTTGTGATCTCTTCTCTTTCATTCATGATTTTATTTATTTGGGTCCTTTCTCTTTTCTTTTTGATAAGTCTGGCCAGGGATTTGTCAATCTTATTAATTCTTTCAAAGAACCATCTCCGAGTTTTGTTGATTTGTTCTATTGTTTTTTTAGTTTCTATTTCATTGGTTTCTGCTCTGATCTTTATGATTTCTCTTCTCCTGCTGGGTTTAGGCTTTCTTTGTTGTTATTTCTCCAGCTCCTTTAGGTGTAGGGTTAGGTTGTGTACCTGAGACCTTTCTTGTTTCTTGAGAAAGGCTTGTACCGCTATATACTTTCCTCTCAGGACTGCCTTTGTTGTGTCCCACAGATTTTGAACCGTTGTGTTTTCATTATCATTTGTTTCCATGAATTTTTTCAATTCTTCTTTAATTTACTGGTTGACCCATTCATTTTTTAGAAGGATGCTGTTTAGTCTCCATGTATTTGGGTTCGTTCCAAATTTCCTTTTGTGATTGAGTTCTAGCTTCAGAGCATTGTGGTCTGAAAATATGCAGGGAATGATCCCAATCTTTTGATACTGGTTGAGACCTGATTTATGTCCTAGGATGTGGTCTATTCTGGAGAATGTTCCATGTGCACTAGAGAAGAATGTATATTCTGTTGCTTTGGGATGGAATGTTCTGAATATATCTGTGATGTCCATCTGGTCCAGTGTTTCATTTAAGGCCTTTATTTCCTTGTTGATTTTTTGCTTAGATGATCTGTCCATTTCAGTGAGGGGAGTATTAAAGTCCCCTGCTATTATTGTATTATTGTTGATGTATTTCTTTGATTTTTTTATTAATTGGTTTATATAGTTGGCTGCTCCCATGTTAGGGGCATAGATATTTAAAATTGTTAGGTCTTATTGGACAGACCCTTTGAGTATGATATAATGTCCTTCCTCATCTCTTATTATAGTCTTTGGCTTAAAATCTAATTGATCTGATATAAGAATTGCCACCCCAGCTGTCTTCTGATGTCCATTAGCATGGTACCTTGTTTTCCACCTCCTCACTTTAAATCTGGAGGTGTCTTTGGGTCTAAAATGAGTTTCTTGTAGGCAGCATATTGATGGGTTTTGTTTTTTTTATCCATTCTGATACCCTGTGTCTTTTGATTAGGGCATTTAGCCCACTAACATTCAGGGTAACTATTGAGAGATATGAATTTAGTGCCATTGTATTGCCTGTAAGGTGACTGTTACTGTATATTGTCTCTGTTTCTTTCTGACCTACTACTTTTAGGGTCTCTCTTTGCTTAGAGGGCCCCTTTTAATATTTCCTGTAGAGCTGGTTTGGTGTTAGCAAATTCTTTCAGTTTTTGTTTGTCCTGGAAGCTTTTTATCTCTCCTATTTTTAATGATAGCCTAGCTGGATATAGTATTCTTGGCTGCATGTTTTTCTTGTTTAGTGCTCTGAATATATCATGCTAGTTCTTTTCGGCCTGCCAGGTCTCTGTGGATAGGTCTGCTGCCAATCTAATGTTTTTACCCCTGTATGTTACAGACTTCTTTTCCCGGGCTGCTTTCAGGATTTTCTCTTTGTCGCTAAGACTTGTAAATTTTACTATCAAGTGACGAGGTGTGGACCTATTTTTATTGATTTTGAGGGGCGTTCTTAGCATCTCCTGGATTTTGGTGTTTGTTCCCTTTGCCATATTAGGGAAATTCTCTCCAATATACCTTCTGCTCCCCTCTCTCTTTTTCTTCTGGAATCCCAATTATTCTAGTGTTGTGTCGTCTTATGGTGTCACTTATCTCTCGAATTCTCTCCTCATGGCCCAGTATTTGTTTGTCTCTCTTTTACTCAGCTTCTTTATTCTCTGTCATTTGGTCTTCTATGTCACTAATTCTTTCTTCTGCCTTATTTATCCTAGCAGTGAGAGTCTCCATTTTTGATTGCACATCGTTAATAGCTTTTTTTATTTCAATTTGGTTAGATTTTAGTTCTTTTATTTCTCCAGAAAGGGCTTTTATCTCTCTAGAGAGGGTTTCTCTAATATCTTCTATGGCTTTTTTGAGCCCAGCTAGAACTTTGAGAATCATCATTCTGAACTCTAGATCTGTCATATTAGCAATATCTGTATTGATTAGGTCCCCAGCCTTCAGTACTGGCTCTTGTTCTTTTTTTCTGTGGTGAGTTTTTCCGCCTTGTCATTTTGTCCAGATAAGATTTGCTTTCTCCTCCTCTGGAATTCTGCTGTTCTCCTTGGTGAGTGAAGTTGGTCTTAGCTCGGTTTCTTGTTGATCTTCTGGGGGAGGTGCCTGTTGTAGTGATTCTCAAGTGTCTTTGCCCCTGGTGGAATTGCACTGCCCTTACCAGGGGCCGGGCTGAGTAATCCACTCACGTTTCCTTTTGGGAGCTTTTGTTCCCTGAGCGCTTTCCATAGAGTTCCAGAGGACGGGAATGAATATGGCAGCCTCCCAATCTCTGGCCCGGAGGAGCCGAGAGCTCAGTCTGGCTCCTCAGTGCACCCTCAGAGAAAAGCGCACAACCGTCCCCATCTCCTTGGCCTCTGGTTGCGCTTGTAGGAAAGCGCTCAACTTGTTGCACTTGGAGAAAAGCACCCGGTCGCTTCCATCTCCATGGCCTCTGGTCGTGCTCCAAGCTCACCCAGCCTGCAACCGGTTCAAGGTAACCCCTGAGCTGAGAGCTCCCTCCTTGGCTTTGTCACTGTAGCTGGCTTCCCCACTCTAATACCTGCAACCTCTGCGACACTCAGACACCCCTGGTCCTTCTGTGACCCCCGGGATGTGGGGTTATGCTGATCCCGTGTGGGCTTCTTCCGCCCCGGTTTAGCCTCTGGAGCGATGACCCTCAGCGGAACAGACTTTTAAAAGTCCTGATTTTGTTCTCTGTTGCTCCGCGGCTTGCCGGGAGCCGGCCCCTCCCTCCGCGGTCTATCTTCCCGTCACTTTGGATTCACTTCTCCGCAGGGCCTACCTTTCAGAAAGTGATCGATTTTCTATTTCTAGAATTGTTGCTCTTCTTCTCTTTGATTTCCCGTTGGATTTGTAAGTGTTCACAATGGTTGGATAAGCTATCTAGCTGATTTCCTGCTTCCTGATGTTGTCTCAGCCTGCTACTTCTCCGCCATCCTGACTCCTTCTCCTCTGTAAGAGCTTTTAACACAGATGTGGAATCACCAAAATGACACAGTTCATATCTCCTAATTCATAATGCACATATACTTAATTTCTATCAGAACAATGGAAATGCTGCGTGATAGTGTGCTTATTTCACTTCTTTTTTTTAAGATTTATATATTTTAGAGAGAGTGGGGAGAGGGGCTGAGAAAGAGCAAGAGCAAGAGCGAGAGAGAGAGAGAGAGAAAGAATCTCAGGCAGACTGCGCTGAGCCAGAAGCTCTGCTGAGATCAGGACCTGAGCCAAAACCGAGTCCAATGCTTAACTGACTGAGCACCCCAGGCCTCTATTCTTATTTCAGTTCTTGAAACATATGCATCCTATCCACTGTCTGTACCATTCTCTTACTGACAAGTAAGGGAAGGATTGAAAGGAAAATATACTATGGTTGCCTTGTCTTTGTCATTCCTTCTATATCCTCATTTTTAATGTTGGTGGTTAGTTAACACAGGGAGGTAATGTAAGAATATGATAGGTTTCCTTGGCCTTTCTTGGAACACCATTGTTTTCTTTCTGCAGTCAAAGCCAGCTGTGGCTGAACAGCAAGCTTGACTCCCCCCTCCTCTTCCCTGCTTAGTCAGTCACATTGGTAACCCACTTCCCTTGTACTCATTGTGGGTCTGTGGGAATTCTGTGCTCATGGGACATCAAAAATGCTATTTGAGCTGGGGCAGCGGGGAATGACAGATATCCATATTGCTCACACATCTCTGCTTACCTGCATGCTCCATTGTCTCATTGACTTCTCTTCCAAAACCCAAGTTCAAAGATAAACTCATTAATAATTTCAAGATGGTGACAGCAAAGCATTATACAGGTAGCCGTGTGCTCTCATGGAACTGGCCCAGCCCATCCACATGATAGAGAGAGCCTATAGTGACCAGGCACTGGTTCAAGAGCTTTATATGTAGGAACTCATTGAGGCTTCCTGGCAAATACAAGCAGCAGGTAAGTTATTACCCCACTTTTCAGATACAAAACATGAGGCACTGGGAAATTGAATGACTTGCCCATTTTCACCACTCCTGCCACTGGCAGAGGCAAGCCGCCAGACCCAGGCAATGTGGTGTTCCAGTCTGTGTCCCGGACCACTAGGCTCAACTGCTTCTCAGGATAAATCAAGTAAAGACTTGGGTTGGGGGGAGACACATGTTTTTTTCCTCTCGTGTCTATATTCAGGTCTATACAGCAGGGTTGAGGAATCTTTCCCTTCATAAGGGAATTCATAACTTTACTTCTTTAAAAATGCAGCCTTTGCTCAAACCTGGCTTAAAGGGCTTAGTGACATTTTAAAGATAATGAGGGGCGTGGGGGTAAAATTCACATTGGGAAGGCCTCAGAGTCTCTGAGCCCAGATAAGTCAGGGGAGGGCAGCTGATGGTCGGTGAAGCCCCTTCCTCCCAGCTGCTATTAGACTCGGGAGCCTGGGGATTTTGCACAGGAATCCAGCTGGTTAAGCCCTGGCTTGATTTTTCTTGTCCCTTAGTGTGTGCACGCACATCTGCACACACACTCAACCCAGCTCTACCTCCAGGCTACATTCTTAGAAACTCTCCCTTTATCACCCCCACATCTTGTCTCTTTCAGTGACTCAAAGGCATTCCCCACTGGCCACCAGGAAAGTAGAAAAGGCATCGCGGAGAAGGTTCACCTGGTCTCCCCTTTGTATACAGAACACCGGCCTGCGTGCATCAGCAGAGAGAAAGGAGGAAAGGTGGCCAGGATGGAGGGACATGGTGACTTCCTGTTGGTGCTTGGGTAGGTAGGAGAGGTAGGGAATGGAGGAAGGGAAGGGAAGGGAGGGCTTGGGGAGGGGGAAGGCACAGAGGAAGTCAGATAAGCACTTTGCATAAGGTCCTAGAGGATGAAGCCATCGCTGTGTTGCCCAGTGGCCTTACACTGACCCTTACTGGTTTATCAGTTGCCATTAGTCTAGTCCCATTTAACCATTTTTGTGACAAATCAAACTAATTACATTTCCTCTGGAGTAGTGTGTGCTCTCTGATTGGCCGTCCAAACAAGGGTGATGTCAAATGCAGCTGTGCCTTCCCTCTCTTAGCATGAGACTCCTAGTCCCCCTACCAGAAAGACTTCTATGTCATGCCCATTAATGCAGTTTGTGTTTCATGTTTCTGCAGACAGTATCCCATCATTCAAGAATTGAAAACAACAAATGTAACATAACTGGGTACTGACCAGTACAGATTGGCTATCTGGACTTGAAGAAAAAACATCAGGGAAAGGAAGCTGTGGCTTAACGTAATTGCTTTTATCTTTCTGAGAAGAGCAGCCTTGCTTCTCCCTGCACCTTTTGCCTTTTTTTCCAGAATGTGAAAAGCTTTCTCTGTTTTCCCCATCTTCCAGTGCACAACGCCTTTACGGCAGTCTTATTGACCAGCAACAGCATGACCCCTTCCTGCTTCCTTATTTGAGTTGTAATATGCTCTTGTTCTCTTCGGACAGGATGTTTGGAAAGCAACAGGCATGTATTTGATGCATGGCGCAAATGTCATATAGTGTGGTTAATGTAATACCATTGACAAAAGAAGACAAGAAAAGGCTCCCAGCAGATGGCTTGGTGTTACATTTCCTACTACGCACAGTTGATTCCTAGCAGCCCAAAGCAAATAGCAGCCACTTTATCAGTGGGAGAGATGCAAGGTTTTATGTCATCTCATGCAAGAATTCCCCCAAATGGTGGTTTTGGGGTTCTTACCCACTTGTCAGTAAGTTTTCTTTTTCATGGTTCTTTTTTGTCCCTCCTCAAAGCTACTGCTGGTCTCAGGGCTTAGGGGCAACGATTGTTGTTCTTCTCAAAATAAAGGTCAGGGTCCTTTGTACAAAATAAGTTTATGACCCACATAAAGCTGGACCAACACAATCTCTACAAAACGGCTGCAGAAAATACCTCCCTCTCCACTTGCCACATTTGGCCAGTCTGAGTGAGAAAGGCTCCTGGGTGTAAGAGCATGTGAAACCACACAATTACGGCCTCTTGCTTATCTTTTTATAGACAGGTCTAAGAGATCCCAAAATGTCAGCCACTGCTTGGACCATGAAGGGGAGTCAGTTAAAAAAAAAAAAAAAAGAGTTGTTTTTTTCCTTTTGTTCATCATTTTTCTGCCCTCATTTTCAATATCTTTAGCAAAGAGCCTGACATTGTGAAGATACAGTTTCTGTTTATAAAGGCTGGAGAACCTGCTCTCACTCTGGTTTGCTGATTTCTGGATTTCTTCTGGCTAGCACGGGAGCACCAGGGTGCTGAATGCCAAGCAGGTGGAGGTTGACCCCTGCCTGGCTGACCCCATGTCTGGGTTAATCTCCACCAGCTACCTGTCAGGTAGGAAACATCACTTGGCCTTATGGCCACCGCAGACCATTCCTTTCCAGTTATGATAGGTTGCCACGGAAACAAGGATGTCTTAATGTTAAGAATAATTTGCTCCTTAATGGAAACAGCCTCTCTCTAAAAGAAAGTTAACTGGGAAATTATTTGAGTCATCCCCAGTTGCTGTCCCCCACCCTACCCCCGCCCTACTTTCCTCTGTTTGCCTAGAGGTCTTAATTCTGATGATCTATGAGGTGTCAGCCAGAAGGTCTTGTGCTCTGCTGTGAAGCACTATAAAAAGGCAGATGTATGACTGTGTCATCCACAAATACCCTAGAAAGTTAAGTGTTAAACCAATGTTAATAATAAATGTTTTCCTCCCAAGTAGGTTACGGCAGCATCACCAGAGCCCTTTGAAGTATAACAAACTAATAAAATCCCAGGGAGCTCAGGAACACTTACCCTGTCATTGTGTTTATGGTACAGTCAGGAAAGTTATTAAATGCTGTTCCATTGGATGCCCCTCCACATCTGAACTTGATCTCCAAAAGATGGGAAGTCTGGGGATGGGAAAGCCCAAGGGAATGGAGAAATGACTCTTTAAAAGTCTTTTTGAGGAAACATGGCCACTAACCCATCACATTGTCTCAGTGCAGTACCTGCCATGGCTTTGCTACAAGGACCCCTTGATCTAAATGGGGGAGGTGACCCAGGTCCTGCCCAGCCTCCAATCATAAGACCCTGTGGTGGTCATTTAGGAACCACTGGTCTTCACTCTGGCTCCTGCAGAGGTTTGTCTAAAGAGAGCCCCCAGGTGGGGAGCCTATAAGGAGGGCCACATGTTTATGGGTGTAAGAGTTAGAAGCTTACTTTGTTGCCCTATCTTTGCTCAAGAAAATTCCAAGCCAAAATTCTATATTCTGACCCGAGCTGTTGTAAAGTCTTGATTGCTCCTTATGTCCCATTGCTTTTCTTCCAATAGGTAGAGTGTTTGTGACTGTCACTATCGTTGTATTCTATTTGAAGATCCTTCCTTGTTCAGGAAAAAGAGTCAGCATCACGGGGAAAATGAGCCATGGTCAAGAAATGAAAATGATCCAGTTTTAAGCTCGGTTCCCCAGAAGCAGATCCTGACAGATTAATCCAATGAAGGTGACTCATTAGGAAGTGTTCCTGGGTGTCCTCCATGTTCTGTAGGGTGGGGAAACGTGCCTGGGGAGGGAAGAAGTACAAACAAGGCTATGATGTCAAGCCAAGTCCCTACGAGGGTAATGTTGGCACAGAATAGGTCACACTTAAGTATCCCCATCAGGAATGAGGGAGTTGGAGAGTTTATATCCCTCAGTCATTGGTTAAAGGGTACAGGAGTGGGTCATATGGGACATAGCCAAAGCTGTTCCAGTAAGTAGCCTGTGGCTAGTCCTCTGACATAGAGATGGAGGTGAGCCTGGGAACGGAAGCATCAGGAGGACCCTTGTGCCCAGAAACATCAAAATGATTGGAGGGAATAGCAAATCAGGACTGACAGTCACTGCTCTAAGCCCTATCTGCAAGGGAAGAAAGCAAGGAAGAAAGGCTGAACTTATTTTCAGGTTAGTTTGCTTATCACTCATTCATTCACCTGCTACATTCCAGTCATTGTGCTAAATGTTGGAGGTGCAAAGGAAGAAGAAGACAGGGCCAGTCTTATAGCTGAGAAGCTAAAGAGTCATAGGGTGGGTGGGGAACATGTACTGAAATTTCTGTCCCCTCTCCTCCTGCCTCAGGTCTGGACCCCACTATTCCTGGCTTCCATCTAGGTCTATCCCATGAAGGGCCAACCCTTCCACCTGAGGAAGCTCTCTGTATAATTACATAATCCAAGGGTCACAGGGCTGGGCCCCTTAATGCTAATACTGCACCTAGAGATCTCTGGATGAAAAGCACTACATGAGTGCGAGGTATTATTAGTAAGAAAGGTGGTGTTTAGTAATACCAAAATAAATAGAATGACGGGAGTTTTGCTCTGCATTCAGGGAAGTGTTCTGGGTCTCATAGGCCCTTTATCTAAGAATCAAATGCTCCCAGCATCCATAAAACACTCCTGCCCTGGTTTGTCTTAGGACCTGAGCATTTTCCTGGCATCTGCGCTTTGGTAAATGCCCTGCTGATTCCAAGGACTATGGCTGCGTGGGCGGTATCTCAGCAGCAGCCCAGGCAGACGGGTTACCTAAGGTCACATCCATCTATTGCCCTTGACCAGCAGGCCAGGGCCAGGAAGGAAGGAAAAGGAATTGGAGTGGAGACTGAGAACGAAGCATCTCTTATCTGTAGAGTAAAGTGGGTTAGGAAAAGTACAGTGTCCCTGACCCTACATTCTTTGGACTGAGGACTTGAAGATCAGAAGAGGTCTTCAAGGTAGGCAGGCCAGATAAAACAGAGGGCACATAGCTATACCTACAGTTCAGATAAACCATAAATATATATATTTATTAGTATAAGTATGTCTCAAATAACTCATGGGATATGCTTATAATAAAACCTGATCTGTTGCTCCTCTGAAATTCAGATGAAACTGACATCTTACGTTTTTATTTGTCAGAGTTATCAACCCTGGCAACCCAACACCCAAGGTCTTCTCCAGGAAGACTTTACTCCTTTAATTCCCTGCCTAGGTGAGAAACAGAAGGCCTGATAACCATGGGGGACTCCATTTCACCCACATGATGGGGGGGTGGTTTGGATCTCTCCAATCCAGCCATTTATCTGAAGTCAACTAAAATCACTTTTTAAGATTCTCAACTGTTGCTGGGATGAGGAATGTAGACCCCAAACTGTTCTTTAACTCATTCTTAAGTTCCCTAATGCCAAGCAGAAAGCCCAGCTGCCTTGGGGAGATGGCTGTCAAATGTTTTTCATGGGCAGGAAAACAAAGGCAGAGAAATAACCAAGGTAAGACATTCTTAGCAGGGGCTCAAATTCCAGGATTTCTTTTTTGAATGTAACTCCTTACATTTTTTTCGTCTGTGGCCAGCTTACCCTATGCTAATGAAGACAACAATGCTTTATGATTTTTAAACTGCCAGAATAAAAAGCTTATGTAAAATTATATGCTGTGTACAGATTTTAAAGCCACAGGGAAGTACAACCATCCCCAAACCTCAAATTTGTCAGCCCCTTTATCTTAGCATAGTAGTTTCTCAGCAATGACTTCATTGAGCCACATGGTCTGGGAGGCAAGGTGACACAAATGTTACCCCACCCTTTGGCAGGTGAGGCAGGTCAGGTCAACACCTGTTGAGGGCTTTGTTCAGGGTGATGGGTAGTAAGGATGGCAGAAATCTCATTTATGGCCCTGGTCCTTCCCATCTGAATAAGCTGTTAAGAAATAGACCTGCAGACAGAATCTGGACTTGAGGGTCAAGATCTGGGGTATATCGCTTAAGAATTCTAGACTTTGCCTCCCATAGTGTATCCAGTAGAGTCCACACATTCATTCCATAAATCTGTATTGAATATGTATGGTGTGCTGGGCATGCTCTAGGTGCTGGGGACATGGCTGAGAGAGGCAGACAAGGTTCTGGCATTCATGGGGTTGCCACCCTGGAGGTGGTGTTAGACAGTGGCAAGTGCTTCTGAAGATAGGGACAGAAGGAAAGGGTGGGAGGTGAGGCTGTTTTATGGAAGGTGAAGAGGAAGCTCTTTCTGGAGAGGGGATGCCCGAACCACCGGTGTCACGTGCCATCCGGGTCCTTGCCTTAGCAGACGGAGGGACCAAAGAGCTCCAGGATGGGAACAAGCTTGGTGTCTGAGGGATGGCAGTGGGGCCAGAGAGCCAGAGTGGAGCTGAGAGGCTGCAGAGCAGGGAGATGGGGTCTGAGCACCAGGCAGGCCATGGTCAGGAGTTCGGATTTTATTTGAATCATGATGGGGAAAGCATATCTTAGCCCTTCTCACCTCTCCTGTAAAGGTCAAGAGAGAAAGAGGTGTGGGCTCAGGCACAGACCAGGTGGCATGGAGAGTACATGGAGACATTCACAGATGAGGACCAGGAGTCCCTTGGCCTTTGGAAGGGGGCAGATGAGATCCCTGGTTGCTGCTTCCTGTTTAAGGTTTGGCTCCCAGAGCGTGGGGTTTTCCCAGGATGTAAAATTCTCTTCCCCGAAGCTTCAGGTGCTTCTCCTAAAAGCAAGTAGGTATTCTGAGAAGGCTTCAGATTCTGCTACAGTGATTTTTAGGCCTTGGTGGCCTTTTGACACAGGCTGGAATGTCCCAGTGTGCCCCTGCAGGCTGCCAAGGAAAGATAGTCCAAGTCTGACCCTGAGGGTAAACAGAGCCGGGCCCTGGCACTGTGGCCAAACATTTCAAACCCCCAGCTCCTTGGCCTTGGGAGAAGGTCAGTCTGTCTCTTTATCTAACAGGTGCCATGTTAGAACATTTAGACTAGTGGGTCTCAAAGTGTGGTCCCCGTACCAGCGGCATCAGCACCACATGGGGAATTGTTAGAAATGCAAAGTCAAAAACTCTGGAGGCATGGGTGGCTCAGTGGGTTAAGCTTCTGCTTTTGGCTCAGGTCATGATCTCAGGTCCTGGGATCGAGCCCCGCATGGGGCTCTCTGCTTAGCAGGGAGACTGCTTTCTCCTCTCTCTCTCTGCCTGCCTCTCTGCTTACTTGTGATCTCTCTCTCTCTGTCAAACAAATAAATTTAAAAATCCTTAAAAAAAGAAAAAGCTCAGCTTTCCATGTGTTGACAAGTACTCCTAGTGATTCTGATATTGAGCAGTTTGAAAACTTGCTTTAAGGGAAAGCTGGGCAGATGGTTTAAAAAAAAAAAAATCCTGCTTTAGTTAAGAGCTGGCTCTCAGTGTAAAGTCAAATCAGAGCAAACACAGAAACCTTAAGGGCACGTGGATATGTGATGTCAAAACCCCAACCAACCACTGAGTCTAACATCTGAGTTGTAACTTCCCCAATTCAATAGCTCTGTGATGAAACATATTAATAGAGAATAACCTCTAGCTACTTCTCCTAAATAGGTTCGAAGTGCTTAGTTTATCCTTGGTGCACTTTGGATGCTCCTGGAGTGTATATTCATTCATTCATTCATTCTCACGCTCGGCTGCTGAAGATACAAAGATGGTAAGACCCTGAAGTAGCTTGAATCAAGGAGAGGACTGTGACTGGTAAACGAAACATTACAATTCAGGGTAGCAAATACTACAAGAGAGCTGTGGTTTGGGATGAAGGAGACATGGGGGAGGAATAAGCAGGGGGAGCTCAGCCCAACCAGGAGGAAGGAAACATGGGAAGTTGGCAAGGGTTAACCCAGTTCATCCAGGCTGGTGGCTGAGTCAAGTCATGATGCAGTCAGATGGGAAAGCTCCAGCCCACATCCCTGGCTTCTCCTGGAGAGCAGAGCCCAAATACACCCCATTGCCACAAGCGTGTGCTTGGGCTATGAGCGGGGAGACCGCAGGAGTAAAGGCACCACTGGCAGCCCCAGCCCCTTGGTTTGCTGACCAGGGGCTCCTTTTCCTGATTGGGGTTCACGCTGGCTGGTTGGTCAGCTCCAAATTTCAGCACCTGCTTCTCGGCACCCCGGTAGACACTCCCAAACCTCCTTTCTACCACAGAGTTCTGTCCATTTGAAAGTACTTTCAGTTGAGCAAGGAAAGACTCGGAATAGATTCCTGTTTATATAAGCGACAATTCCACAACTCCAGGCCTTCACCCACAGCCCTGGTGGTTCTACTCTTACCCACAGTGGGGCCCACCTTTGATAATTCATTTATTTGAAACTATTTATTCTGCCAGGCCCTGACCCAATGGCTCCCTCCCCCTCCATTGTGTTACTGATGGTTGATAGTTATGGGAGAATTTTTAGCTTCAGTTGTAATAAAGAATGTAACAATGAACTACTTTTTTTCCCCTGTCAAATTAGCAATGGTTTGTTTGAAAGAAAACAGTGTGGAGCCTGTAGGATGGACAACTATAGCACCATTATTAGTAAGAGTGCCCGGGACATCTTCCTGGAAAGTGAATTGACAGCGTGCATCAGAACTAAATGTTAAAGCTGATTAAACAGTTTATTCTAAGGAAGTCACTGGGGATTTAGACAAATATTTATACCAGCTACTATTTATTGAGCATATACCATGTACTGTGCATCAAATACATCAATTATCTCCTCTAGCAGCCAAGATGTTCACCAAGACACTGTTTTTAATGACAAAAAATCAGAAATGAGTGACATTCGCAATAATACAGAATGCTTAACAAATTAGAGTAAGTCCACAGAAAATACTATGCATTAAAAACTGTTTTTTTCAAGAGTTTTGAATGCTGCACTAAATGCTCTTATATAGAGAGTAAGATTTTAATTTCTAAAATATATATAATAAACATACATGCAGTAAAAATAACCAAGAGAGGGGGTGCCAGGGTGGCTCAGTCTGTTAAACATCTGCCTTTGGCTCAGGTCATGTCATGATCTCCATGTCCTGGGATCGAGTCCTGTGTCTGGCAGCCTGCTCAATGAGAACCTGCTTCTCCCTCTCCCTCTGCCTGCTGCTCCCCAGCTTGTTCTCTCTCTCTTTCTGTCAAATAAATAAATAAATAAATAAAATCTTTAAAAATAAAAATCACAAAGAGAAATAAACCAAAATACTATGAGGTAGAATGGGAAATTTCATTTTTTATGCTTTCTCTATTTCCCTATTTTTCTACAATCGGCATGTATCCCTTTTTTAAAGAAAAGGTTATAAAAATTAAAACACACACGTGACTTCCCCCTGGGTACAAGGAACTCCTTATCTTGTTGTTTCTCCAGACAGCTGTCTCCTGGTCCAGTTCTGGTGAGTCACCCACCTTGTCTGTTTTTTATTTTCTCTTTGCAAAATGGACATGATAATCCCGGCCTTGCCACCTCATGAGATAGTTCTATGTTGCCGTTACCTCCTGCTTGTAAAACCCCAGGTGAATGCTAATTACTGTTATTACTAACACACTAATGCTTTCGGGAGAGGTGAGTCACAGTGACTGTGACATCACTATCAAGACTCACATGAGGAAGGAATGGTCTCCTGGGACAGGGTTTCCCATGATGCCTCCTCTTCCCAGAAATCGTCCTCCTGTGTAGGTGTCCAAGAGGCACTGAAGGAAATATGTATATCCATTAGCTACTGGTGGTGATAAATGACTGAAAGCATCAGCAGCAGACAACTAAGCCTCTAATCACACACTGCAGGTCAGCCACATTTTGAGATGTTGGGTGGCATCAGCTGGCCTGGGCTCCAGGCTGCCATTGGGGTCCAGGTCTGTGACACATGTCTCTTATCTTCCGGGGAACAGCAAGCTAGCTGGGGCATGTTCTTCTTCTGGCAATGGCAGAGGCACAAGAGGTCACACCCAATCATACCAGCACATTTAAAACCACTGTATGCGTCACATCTGCTAAGATCCCTGGCCAAGCCCAAAGTCTTGGGGCAAAGAAGTGTTCTCTTCCAGAAATTATAGGAGGATACATAAAATCACACAGCAAAGGGTATGGATGCAGCCAAAGGTGGAGATTGAGATCAGTGACTCAATGTGGTATTAGAACGGTTGGGAAGCTATTAGGCCCCTGCCCATCCAGACTGAAGGAGCAGAGGGATTGGAAGTAGGAGCTGTGCCCATGCTATACCCTTTCTTCACTCATGAGCAATATTTATAGGGGGTTGGGCTTGGAGCTCGGTGGAGCTCTCACCGGGGCCGCAGCACAGGCGAGCATGAAGGCAGGACTCCGTGCCACCCATCTGTTTTCCTGGTCTACTTTATTTCCAAACCTGCAGCCTGGAGCCATATTTTAAATGCTTTTTAATTGGCAGCATTCCTGCCTCTTGTGTTGCCATGGTTTTAAAAGGTTGTGTATATTTTTATCATCTCAAGACCACATACCAAGCACTTCTCTAGTGTGTAAACATCTTTAGTACTGGAGTCCTCCCTGGGGAAGGCTGGCCTAGAAGGGTCCATCTGATGGTGTGGTCTGTCGCCTGGGCTGGGGGGGTCCACCCACCAGGACTTTGCCAGAGGAAGGCAGGAAGTTGAGGGAGCTTCTGCTGGGCTGAGGAGATGCCTCTACAGAGATAGCAGAGACAGAGATTTGCAGAGACAGAGCCTAGTGTAGGAAGTTGGGAGGCAGCCCCCCATGCATCATACCTGGGCTTCAGGGTCCCAGTCTTAGCGGTGATGAACAAGGCCAGGCCAGAGAGCTGAAGGACCCAAGTGCAATCTGTGACCCTGAAACATGGGGCCCAACATCGACCAAGGGCCTCTCACCAGCAGAGAGCCTGAGTTAGGATGCCTTCTTTAAATGGAACCAGATGACTCAGCACAACAACAAAACAGGAGTCTCCTTTTCCTTCTGAAAGAAGCAAAGATGTAAGAGAAAAGGTTGATATAGTATGGAATTCTGCCAAATAAAGCAACAGAAATGTCCCTGTTGAGTTTATACCTGCCTCACAAGAGCTCCCTGTCACTATCAAAGGTCAAGGTTAGGCCTCAGTCTAATTGTGAGAAAAATCACCAAATGTGTCCCCAACACCTAACCAGGACTCCTCAGAACCATCAAGGCCATTGACAACAAGGAAGTCAGAGGAACTGCCACAACGGGGAAGATCTTAAGAAGGCTTGGGGACAAAGTGTAATGTGGCATCCTGGATGGGGTCCTGCAACAGCAAGAGACATTAGGTAAAAACCAAGGAAATCCAAATCAACTATGTACTTTTGTTAATAATGTATCAGTATTAGTTCATTAATGAGCACCACATGGGGCTCCTCAATCAACGCAGGGTTTACTTGGGATTCTCTCCCTCTGCCTCTCCCTCTGCTTTGATAGAGAGATAGATAGATAGGTAGATAAAATCTTTTAAAAATATGTTAGTTAATTAATCATAACAAATGTACCAGCTTATATATTTATAAATATAAAAAATGGGAACCTTCTGTACTATCTTAATTTTTCTGTAAGCCAGAAACTGTTCTAAAAAATAAAGTCTTTTTTTAAAAAATCAAGCGCCAAGAGCACACACTTGGAAGCCAGGTTGCCTTGGGTCCAATCCTGTCTGTCATCACCTTGGATAAGCCACTTAACCCTTTTTGTACCTTGGTTTCTTCACTGTCAAATGAGGATGATCACAGTAGCTCTGCCTCTCCTGGGGACTAAACTCTGGAAGAGAGCCTGGCCCAAAGTAAGTGCTGCTAGTGCTCATTTAATACCTAAAAATAAAGGTCCCCTCACTTGTTCTATAGAGGAAGAAGAGTACACACTAGACAAGTTTTTGTTTTTCTTTAAAAAAATTGGAAACAACAGGGTGGGTGAGGATGGGGAGAAAAGCTAACACATGCACACTGTTGGTGGGAATGTAAATTGGTGCAACCACTGTGGAAAATAGAATAGAGATTCCTCAAAAAAAAAAAAAAAGAAAAGAAATAGAAATACCATACGATCCATAATTCCACTATTGGCTATTGACCCAGGGAAAACACTAACTCAAAAAGATACATGCATCCCTATGTTTACTGTGGCATTGTTTACAATAGTCAAGACATGGAAGCAACTCAGGTGTTCATCAATAGACAAATGGGTAAAGAAAATGTGACACAAATGTGCATAAATGCATGCACAGACAGAGGAATATTATGCAGCCATAAAAAGGATGAGAGTGTGCTATTTGAGACACTATGGATGGACCAAGAGGGTATTATGTTAAGTGGAATAAGTCAGGCTGAGAAAGATAAATACTGTATGATTCCACTCATAAATGGGATCTAAATGAAAAATGGATAGATAAAAAGCAGAATCAGAACTATATATACAGAGAACAAACTGATGGTTGCCAATGGAGAGTTGGGCAAAATAGGTGAAAGGGAGAGGAAGATATAGGCCTCCAGTTACAGAATGAGTAAATCACAAGAATAAAAAGCAGAGCATAAGGAGTACAGTCAGTGATATTGTAATAGGGATGTAATGGGACAGATTGTAGCTCTACTTGTGGTGAACATAGCATCACATATAAACCTGTCAAATCACTAAGTTGTACACCTGAAACTAACGTAACATCATGTGTCAACTATACTCGTGTTTAAAAAAAAATGGAGCATGCTCAGGGCTCACTTTGGGCTCTGCTGTCATGTAAACCTTGCGGCCTGTCCCCTCCCTGCAGCAAGGCTTGAGTTCAGCTCCTCCTGCTCTTTCTCTTGAATGTTTCCTATCCTTTGCCAGGCTCAGATAAAATGCCCCAGGTTTGCTGGAAACCTCCCCCAGAGTTGCTATCAGCTCAGGTAGATTCACCGCCTCCGTCTGTCCTCCCTCTTCCTTCAGCCCTGGGAACATCCTACTCAATCTGGGATCCAACAATATTTCCAGAGGTCCCCAACCCCAGCATCCTCCCCCAGCTCCAGACCATCTCCCGCCAGCACGGACACCCATCCAGCTCTGAGCACCATGGGAAGGAAGGGCACGTCACCGCCCAGCAGGATGCTTGGGAAACGCGTGTGTTCCTTATTGCTCAGGAAGAGGTATCCCTCAAGAACAATCCTGAACTTGGTCCAAATGGTTGAGAGCTTGACATAAGTCATCTTCCTGCGAACATCTGAAAAAGGCCTGTGTCCGAACGGAATCAGGCACACACATCTGCTGTTTCCTTCAGTCCAGAGCTTGGGTTCCTGGAGCTATTTCCTGCTTGTGCTCACAGCCACACTCCCTCTCTGGGGCCGCTAGGTCAAACGAAAGCCAAACACTGTTCCAACGGGGCCGAAAGCCTACAGCTAGAGGATGGGGTCGAATCTCCTAGTGCTATTCCCCAGTGGGTTCCCCCACCCTCTACTGAAAAGGCCTATTTTTTGTCCAAACTCCCAAGACACTAGTAAAGGGGATTGTTCACATGACCCTCATTTTATGGGTGAAGAAACAGAGTCCTTCAGGAAACAAGAGAGATTTCAGTCATGTTTCCTCTTTGGAGATAGGGTTGCCATTCCCCATCCACCTTCTGTCTGGGCTTAGCTTATTTTTTTTGCTCTTTGTCATGATGGTACTTAGCAATGACCTACATGGACCACATGCCTAATAATAACATGGGCTTTATTAGCACCTAACATTCAAGAGCCTCTGGGGATTTGGCAAAAGCAATATTTACTAAATCATCTGCTTGTTGCAAACAAACCCTCATGCCTCTGGGGCAGTCTTACAGAGAAGAGGCTGCTGGAAGGGAATACCTGACAGCAGCCCCTTGACTTTCTTTCTTTTTCATTTTTTTAATATGGAAATCCTGCCCATGGCTCACTTGCACAAGGTGGTTATTTAATACATCCAGCAACTAGTATGCTCAGGTATTGACCAATCAGAATGGAGGTCAGCCAGGGTACCCAACCAGGGCACTAGGCCCACCTCCACACTCCGTTGGCCAGGCAGTGTTCCTAAAGCTGTAGGATTAGATGAAGGTCCCGGAAGTTCTAGGGAAGGAGTCTAGGTGGTCAGGGCAGCAGGACAATAGCTGTACCATGTGACAGGGACATAATTCCATGTTTAACAAGCAGACTGTCAACCCTAAATGCACACATATTCTCAATTCCTAGAGATTCATCCTACATGGCTGGAGTAGACTTGTCCCTAAGCATACATGATGGTTGGTTACAGCAGGTGGCAAGGAGCAGAAGAGTTTGGATTCAAGAACCTTGAAGATTTCATTTTAGTACATGCCACTTCCCCTCTGGGCCACTGGAGCTGGATGTAGAATTGGAGATGGGTTGGGTGAACAGATGTGGGAAGTGAGTGTCAGTGCCAAAAGATAGCATGCAACAGTCAAACCTGGAGAAGCCAAAGAGTGTTCCCAAGTCCAAAGGACATGTGTAGAGTTAGACCTGAAAGATAGGACAATCAAAGCAGATGCTGGGAAGATCCTAGAGCATCCTAGAGGACTAGGGCATAGGGAAACAAAGGAGTCTAAATCCATTGCCTCAAAAACTCTATCATCCTTGCCTTGGGAAGCTTAGTGTGGCTCAGTGTAAGGAAGGGGTGGAGCTACTCGACACCTACCTTATAACCTGCTTGTGAAAAGATTTTCCCGAGTGTTTGCAGCTAGCTCACATAGCAAGTTCCTTCTAGAAAAGTTGTTCCAGATACCAAAGCTGTTACATCAGAGACCTTCCTCATTTGAAGGGCTACTTCCCACTGGGAAAAAGCATGATTTGGATGAGTGATCCTTTCCATCAGAGTTCAAATTCTTTATGACTTTGGCAATACGGAAATTCTAACATAGTCATTTTCCAAGTGGGCTGGAAGGCCACTGGTGGGATGCATGAATTCTGTGATGGATACAAATTGCTCTCCAAACATGGGAGTCCTTACTTCTGCTTGTCTGATTGAATGCCACACCATCCTTCAACTGTCGTTTATGAAGAACTCATCGCTTCTTACCAGTAACTTATTAAGTGAATCACCAAGGATGACTGAATTTGGAATTTGCAAACCAAAATTAATGTGTGACTAGAATACTTTTACTCTGCATTCTGACCCAGATTCCGTCAGTCATGCCACATGTGGCAACTTGCACAGCTCCTTCTGGCCATGCCTCACTGTGCATGGCCAGAATGCCCACACTGAGGAGGAAGCAAGCTCAGTTATAGCTTTCATCAGTTGTTGCTACTATGTTATCCATGTACTGCAGTTGATAACCGATTATCTGATCTTCTTTTCAGTGCTTAGGATCCCATATTCATCCCATTGGTAGTTGGTGCCCATAATTGTCTAATAACTAGATTGGAAGATATCTGTACATTGTGGTTTAGGTAGAAATCATCGATGTCCCTATTGCAAAAGCAAAGCAATATATTATATGTTAATAAAAAATAAATTGAAAATACAAATAAATAAATAAATAAATAATAAAGATAAATAAAAATTTTTAAAAAGCAAGCTACTTGTCTGGTGATGCTATTGCAAACAAGTTCTTATCTTTTTTCCATTGGAAAGTTTCTCTAAATGTAATTTTATTTTATTTTATTTTTTTAAAGATTTTATTTATTTATTCGACAGAGAGAGATCACAAGTAGGCAGAGAGGCAGGCAGAGAGAGAGAGAGGAGGAAGCAGGCTCCCTGCTGAGCAGAGAGCCCGATGCGGGACTCGATCCCAGGACCCTGAGATCATGACCTGAGCCGAAGGCAGCAGTTTAACCCACTGAGCCACCCAGGCGCCCTGTAATTTTATTTTTTAATAGATTATAAATTCCTGGGATTCAAAAGTCAACATGATACTAAAAGGCAGAATTGAGACATTTCGTTCCCACCACTCCCTAGTCTGTATGGATCCGTCCACCCCTCACCCTAGAAGTCATCACTAAATTTGTTTCTTATAAACCCTTCAGTGTAGCTTTATGCCAATACAGAGTATTTTCTTCAAAAAGAGAGGTTTTTAATATTTCACTAATGCACAGAGCTCCCCTCACCCCACATTAAAGGGTAATATTAAATAAGGTAGATAAATTCAGAAGTGACCCCAGAAGACTGAAATTGCCTCTGTCAGCAGCCGTGACCTTTTAAAAATATACCTGGCTCTTGAGAAAGCAATAGAATAGTTTTTCCCCATGTCTCTTGCTCCTCTGCTTCCTCCTGTGTTGACAATCCCACAAGGGGCCCTGACAAAGGTCCACCTCCACCTCCACCAAACTCACCTGTCTAGGGGTCCATTCACATGAGTGCCTGTGGGGATGGGTACAATATTCAAGGAAGAAGTGGCTGGCTGGTTCAAATCAAGTTTCTTCCAACTGGAAACAGTCCTTTCAAAATGGATCCAGTGGAGAAATATGATTCTGGATGGTGTCCCAAACGTGTAATATCCAGCCTATTTATGGAGCATGTATCATGTGCCAAGTGTTATGGGGGGTGCCAGGAGGAAGGGTGAGTAAGACACAGTTCTTGCCCTCACAGGCCTCACAGCCTCAGGAAAGGTACAAGACATTGTTGTAAGAGGCATGAGAAAGGACCCCTAGCTAGGATGGAGGGCTCAGAGGCTTCATGGGGGAGGCCTCATCAAAACTGCAACAAGAGGGGCAGGAAGGCTCAGCCAGACAGTGAGTGGGGGCATGAGGTGGCTTTACATGCTAAGGCAGTCATTCCTCCTCTCTACCTGGGACCTTATGGAGAAATCCTGGTGATTGAAGGAGTGACTTTAATGGAGGTGTAGGGACAGCAGGAGTTGGGGTGTTTGGGACAGGGTGGGAGTGTAGAATCTCTCATACCACAACACTTGGACATGGGCCTCGTCCTAGTCCATGCCAGTGCAGTGGTGGGGGTACCAGGTGGCAGTCAGGAAATTAAATGTCCTCTCTCCTGAGGACCCCCAAGTTTATTCTGGGCACTTCCCAGCTGAAAAGCAGATGGCACGTTCATAGCAGGATGATCTGGGGAGGGGTTATTTATAAAAGTGTGGGTATGTGGAAGCACAACCGGTGGTATAGTGGCTGGGGCCTCACCACTTTCAGGCTCAAAGGAAGGAGATCGGGACTAAGTACCAGAATTTGCAGGGAGAGGGTGTCTCGTTAGGTCCCTGGGTCTTGAGAGGAGCAGTGGCCTTCAGCAGAGGTGATCTTGTGTACAGAGAGCCAGGGACATAAATTCCTCAACCTTACTCTCTTTCCTTCTGGCAGGTCTCCCATATAGATGAAGCCAGCCCTAGGAGAGGGCACAGGGCCTGCCAATACGGTGCGAGACAAGGAGGAGGGTGGGGCAAGGATCTGGAGGCGCATAGGTGGCAAGAAGATGGAAGGAAACCCACCAAGACTCACTTGACTCAGGACAGTGGGAGACTGGGCAAGCTTTCTTTTCTTCATGCTTTTCTCTGTTTTTCTAATATTTTCAAAATGAGCACATGTGACTCCTGGAATTGCAGGAAATATGATTTTTAAGTTTTAAAAAGTCAAATCACTAACCATATCAACAACCATAACAGCAACAAGGAATGTGTACTGAGAGGCCCCAGTGGGCTTTATAAATGCGTTTATTAATTAGTGCAGAAAAGGGGGGCACTCACAGATAATTCTTTCCCATTCTGAACAGCCAGCTGAGCCTTTCTCACAGGATACTGATGACAGGCAGAGCAAACGCAATCGGCTTTCTCACCTAAGAGCCTGAAAAGAAGAGTCACTGGGCCCTGAAGAAAGTGACACCCAAGTCCCTCTTACTTCTCTGAAGTGAAGCTTGTATACAGGGACGGTGTCATAGGGGAAGCCACTCAGCATTCCAGGGATGTGGGTTCAATCCCCAGCTCAGCCACTTCATTGTGGAGGAATCTCGACAAATAGACTGCGAGTGTTGTCCCTGTTTCTCCCCTCCTGAAGGCACCCTGAGAGCCCCTGGCCTTGCAAATTGCCAGAAACTCTGTAAATGTTAGTTGCAAATGAAGGAGAGGAGGGCACGGAAGATAATAGCCACCACAAACTGCAAGAACAAATGTCCAGCTGCTCCCTCTCTCATGGCCACATCTAGGAGGCCTACAGTACTGATCACCCTTAGATGGAAAGAACACACCTTCAACTTGGGTGAATTGAGGAGAAACCGATGGGCCAGAGGCAGGTGCAATGGATTCCTCTATGTTCTTTCAGATGGCCTTTCTGTCTTCTCTTGTTTCTCTGCCTTCTGCACTCCTCAGCAACCTGGACTCAGGGAGCCCAGAACTGACAAGGAGTTCCTTTGTGCAGCTCTTTCCCTACCTCCAGGGTGGAGGTAGACCCCCAGGTTTGGGACCTTCACAGACTTCAGAGGGCAGAACCTATGACACCCACCTTTCCCTTGCTGCCTCAGCCATATTTGGAAGTGCAAGTTCAGTGTGGGATTGTGCCAAAGCTCCCTGTCCCTTGAGGAAGGGACAAGATGGATGAGCCCAGAGGAAACCCCATCTCACCATATGAGAAAAACCATGGCAGAAGAGTGTGTGAAAAGAACGGGGCACCTGGGTGGCTCAGTACGTTAAAGCCTCTGTCTTCAGCTTCGAGCCCCGCATTGGACTCTCTGCTCAGCAGGCAGCCTGCTTCCTTTCCTCTCTCTATGCCTGTCTCTCCACTTGTGATCTCTGTCAAATTAAAAAAAAAAAAATCTTAAAAAAAAAAAGAAAAGAAAAGAAAACGAGGCAAGACAAGGAGATGGGAAATTCACAATAAAGACTGCATGAAGCCTGAAAATGTGTTAACATTTTGGTACAGTCCTCAATCCCTTTAGCAAGCAATACACTCACAGCTGGATCCTGAAGGTTTTAGGGCCAAAAGGAAAAGCAGGTGGGGAGGAAAACTTGTCAGATGCTAGACCCTCCCCAGATCCTCCCACCTCTCATGACTTCCACCAAACCGGGAGAGAAGAGAAGGAGCCACATGGTGGGCCTTCTTGATACTTGAAACCGTTGCACCTGTTGTCCTCCCTAGTTTAATCTATATAAGCCAACCCACAGCATTTTGGTACTGAGAAAGCACGAATGCAGGTCACAGGGACTTCAGGAAGAGAGCAAGGTATGAAAATGGAGCACTTGTCCTTCCTGCAGAATGGGGTAGTGGCTCAAAGTATACATTTGGAGATCAGATTGAGAAGGTCCAAACCCCATCCCCTCTGCCTCTTGTCAAGGTGGTCTATTTACCTAATCACTTGGGCCCTCTGATCTACCACTATAAATAGGATAACTGGGCCTTAAGCGCATACTAAGGTGATGCAATGTAAATACACAGCACCAACTTGGACACATCCTTGTCTTTAAAAAATTGACCCTGAAACTAATCAAGCCTCTGTCTCTCTTAACAGTTTACAGAAAATATAGGGATTGAAGAAGAAATTAAACAACACTATAAAGACACAATCAGCCCAATCCAGAATGTGGGATGTTCTACAGGATAAATGACCTGGTATCCATGACAAATCAACAGAATGGAAAAAGGGAAGAAAAGAATGGAAATTGTTAAAGAATAAAAAAGACCCAAGAGGGGCACCTGGGTGGCTCAGTTAGTTAAGCATCTGCCTTTGGCTCAGGCCATGATCCCACGGTCCTGGGATAGAGCCCCACATTGGGCTCTCTGCTCTGCAGGGAGTCTGCTTCTCTCTCTGTCTCTGCCCCCTCCTCTTGCTTGTGTGTGTGCTCTCTCTCAAATAAATAAGTAAAATCTTGAAGAAAAAAAAAAAGACCTAAGCCATAGGAAGCATCAGAAGAAATGCACGAGCCATGTTTGGGTTCTGATTTGAAAACAAAATACATCAAAATACACTAAAGAGACATCTTTAAGAGAACTGATCTAATATTAAGGAATGACTATTAATTTTGTAGGAGTGATTTGTGGTAGTTACATTTCTAAAAAGTCCTTCCAATTACAGATGCACTTTGAAGTATTTATGGCTGAAATGACATGGATCTGGGATTCACAGAGTCAGGGAGTAAGAGGGGATTGCGTCAAATGGCTGGATCCCGGCAATGAGTGCCTGAGTTTTCATCACACCCTTCTACCTGCACTATGTATTTTCTGGAAGTCTTTGTAGTCAAACCTTTCATAAAGTCACTATTATATGACTACAAATAATGTCAGGTGCTGGATCAGACACCTTTGGTGTGACCTCAGCATCTATTGGGCTGACCAGGGCTTGCATCCATGTCTGGGGAGTAGTTCCCTGCAGCTTTGACCTGCTTCACCTCCAGAATAAGCCTTGGGTCTCTCCAACTTGTGGCAGGGGATGCAGGGCTTGTCACTCCACCAGAAGGAGCCCACAAGTGTCCAGGAATTAGCGCTCCATGATCAGTAAGTCCAGGTGCCTTGTTTTAAAGGTGCGTAAACAGACAGTGTAAAGGAAAATGACACTTTCATGACAGCTGATGGGTGACAGAGCTGGACGAGGGTTTCTGTCTTCATGGTTTTCACAGCATCCAGCAGAGGGCTTTGCCCCCAGTAGGCTCTTGATGAAGAAACTTTGAATGATTAAATAGAGACCACAACAACGCAACAAAATTAACAATAGAAGGTTCTAATACTAGGTCTTTTCCCCCCATATGACTGATTATAAGATTCCAAAGTATTATTTGAGAAAATGAGTACCTATGAAGGAAGACAGTCTTTTGTGCCCCAACAACACACTTCTACATTGGTGGTAAAATACCGAGCTTACTGTTTCTTAGCTCTACCTTCAACATAATGAACCCAAGTGTCCATGCAGGTAGGTGTATGTGCAAACAGGTGTGTGTGTGCTCCATATTGCTGTAAATAAAAATAGCTTATGAGCTTGGAAGAACAATCCACTAGTTCATTCTAGGAACTTGAAAAAATGCTTGTAGTGAAGAACAGAATCTCGGTTTTGAAAATAATTGGCATTTCCCTCCAAGCACAAATATTTTAAGTATTAACATAAGTGAGATAACATGCAGAGGCAACTCCTCCAGCCCAAGTCCTTGTGACTACAGGAATCCATGCCTTCTCTTCTCTTTCCACGCTCTCCTGGGCTTTCAGGATGCTGCGACGAAATCTGCAGGATTGCCAAGGTTTGAAAAAAAAAAAAAAAGCAATTTGGCTATCAGGTAAAAATAAACAAAAGGTATCCACACCCTTTATTTTTGTGTAGAAAGCAAGGAAATATTTTTTTTTGTTAGAAAACTGGCAAGCAGAAAGCTGGTTGAGTGATGAAGGTTCCAACTGCAGGCTAACGTGTTTATCTAGGACCAGATGGTTCAGAGGGCTGGTAATGAGATCCAAAGTATTCTCTATCTAGGTCAGCATTGAATCCAGCCTAGGTCATAAATAACAGAGAGTGGTTTGGGCAGATGTGTGTTCAGGGGCTGATGGAAACGAGAGAATGTTCTGAGATAGACATAATCTGACTTTGGGTCTAATTTCTCTCTTTTTGGGGCAGACTTTGGTCCTGAGTTCTCAGATGGAGTTGTCATGGAAGGAAAACTTTCTGTATATGATAGATCTGCAATTGTGGTTCTTTCTCAAAAGATTACAGAATGTCATTAACTTTCCAGAACTTGAAAGAAAAATACAGTGCCAGGGCCTCTGGGTGGCTCAGTTGGTTAAACTTTCAACTCTTGATCTCAGCTCAGGTCTTGATCTCAGAGTTGTGAGTTCAAGCCCTTATCGGGCTCCAGGCAGGGCAT
Source organism: Mustela nigripes (assembly GCF_022355385.1). Taxonomy (NCBI): domain Eukaryota; kingdom Metazoa; phylum Chordata; class Mammalia; order Carnivora; family Mustelidae; genus Mustela; species Mustela nigripes. The sequence goes on from NC_081558.1 coordinate 67,505,216, forward strand.
GGAGCCTACTTAAAAATCTTTTTTTTTTTTTTCAATTTAAATAAAGTTAGAAAAAGAAAAAAGAAAAACACTGAACCAGAATGCAAGGAATCCTCTCATACATGGCAGATGTGTGTAAATTATTACTGCTTCTCTATAGATAAATTTGACATATATTTTTTTAAAAAAACCCTAAAAGTTGCACAGTACTCCACTTTTAGGAATTTATTCTAAGGAAATAATCAAGGATGCACCCTAAGATCTTATGTATATTAAAAATAAAGATTAAAAAATAGTAATTTTTTAAAAAATAGAGTAATGAACTAATCTTATTGCCTAACATTAGGGGATATTTAATGCAATCCCTATCAAAATACCATCAACTTTTTTCAAAGAAATGACCAATAATCCTAAAATTTACATGAAACCAGAAAAGACCCCGAATAGCCAGAGGAATATTGAAAAAGAAAACCAAAGTTGGCAGCATTACAATTCCAGACTTCAAGCTCTATTACAAAGCTGTCATCATCAAGACAGTATCATCAAGTAGTACAGGCACAAAAACAGACACATAGATCAGTGGAACAGAATAGAGAACCCAGAAATGGACCCTCAACTCTATGGTCAACAAATCTTTGACAAAGCAGGAAAGAATGTCCAATGGAAAAAAAGACAGTGTCTTCAACAAATGGTGCTGGGAAAACTGGACAATCACATGCAGAAGAATGAAACTGGACCATTTTCTTACACCATACACAAAAATAGACTCAAAATGGATGAAAGACCTCAATGTGACAGGAATCCATCAAAATCCTTGAGGAGAACACAGGCAGTAGCCTCTTTGACCTCAGCCACAACAACTTCTTCCTAGAAACATCATCAAACGCAAGGGAAGCAAGGACAAAAATGAACTATTGGGACTTCATCAAGATAAAAATCTTTTGCACAGCAAAGGAAACAATCAACAAAACCAAAAGACAACTGGCAGAATGGTAAAAGATATTTACAAATGACATATCAGATAAAGGGCTCGTATCCAAAATCTATAAAGAATTTATCAAACTCAACAGCCAAAGAACAAATAATCCAATCAAGAAATGGGCAGAGGACATGAACAGACATTTCTGCAAAGAAGACATCCAAATGGCCAAAAGACCCATGAAAAAAGTGCTTTACATCACCGGACATCAGGGAAATACAAGTCAAAACTACAGTGAGATACCACCTCACACCAGTCATAATGGCTAAAATTAACCAGCCAGGAAATAACAGGTGCTGGTGAGGATGTGGAGAAAGGGGAAACTCCTCCACTCTTGGTGGGAATGTAAGCTGGTGCAGCTACTCTGGAAAACAGTATGGAGGTTCCTCAAAACTTGAAATAGAGCTACTCTACAACCCCACAATCGCACTACTGAGTATTTACCCTAAAGAGACAAATGTAGTGACCTGAAGGTGTACATGCACCTGAATGTTTACAGCAGCAATGTCCACAATAGCCAAACTATGGAAAGAACCTAGATGTCCATCAACAGATGAATGGATAAAGAAGATGTGGTAAATATATCTACAACAGAATACTATGCAACCATCAACCCTCCCCCCCCCCAAATCCTGTCATTTGCAATGATGTAGATGGAACTAGAGGCTATTATGCTAAACAAAATAAGTCAATCAGAGAAAGACAATTGTCATATGATCTCTCTGGTATGAGGAATTTGAGAGGCAGGGTGGGGGCTTGTGAGGGGAAGGGAGGGAAAAATGAAACAAGATGGGACCATGGAGGGAGATCATAAGAGACTCTTAATCTCAGGAAACAAACTGGGGGCTGCTGGCGTGGGGTGGGGGTGGGGGTAGGGATAGGGTAGCTGGGTGTTGGACATTGGGGAGGGTATGTGATATGGTGAGTCCTGTGAATTATGTAAGACTGATGATTCACAGACCTGTACCCCAGAAGCAAAAAATACATTACATGTTAAAAAAAAAAAAAGAGGTGGAAACAACAGAAACAAAAAATGATGATGTGATGTACTGTCCTCAGCCATTAAGAACAATACTGCAGAAATGTATTTATTGACATAGAAAGACAAAAAGCTGGTTGTAAAGTAGCCTGACCTCACTTTTGCTTCTCTAAAGCTTTTTATCCACCCATGCATATGCTTAGGTGCTTAGAAAGATCTATGAATAATTGGTTACAATTATCTCTGGGTAATAGAATAAGAGGCACATTTTTTTTTTCTTCTTTTAGGTATCTCTGTTTTCTAAACTTTTTTTTAATAATAAACAAGAATTTGCTTTTATGTTTGCTGTTGAAAGGCTATTTCAAAACAGAAATTAAGAGCTAGAATTAGAGGATTCTCTGTAGCAGCCAAAAGGCAGGATGGTGGAGGTGTCATCTATGAAAGAAAAGACGTATGGGAAAGGAACGTGCAACCTACTCTGTGCTCCTTCAAAGGAGATGAGATGCTAAGGCACTGAGCCCCAACCTTGCATGGAACAACCCTGCCATGAAGCTGAAAAGAAGCCTCTGTGGTCTTCCCTCATCAAGGCAGGGCTGTCAGTGCTTCCTAGAACTGCCCCTAAGAAGAAGACTTCCACCAGCGGAAATGGACAGGGGTAAAGGCGAGGGGTGGGGGGCAGGTCCTGGGCTGGAACAAAACCCAGGACACCAGCATCTTTCTTAAAAGCTACACTTCTTGGCTTATTCCTCATTGATTTAAACATGTAATTCCCTAATCCCTCAAGAGTAGTCTTTGAAAGTATGGAATGAACTCATATAAACAGCAAGAGAAAATGGAGCCGCCAAAGGGGGATATTTCCCCCCAGCTTTCTCATTCCGAGATGTTTCCCTTTACCAACAGACATCTCAGCACTGGGGGAGCCCAGCTCTGGACGGATGCTCCTTTTTCTCCTTGTCTCTCTGAGGTCTGGAACAAGCATCCTCCTCCCCTGCTTAGCACATGCATGTCCTTAATTAAAGTGTGTACAGCAGCCCAATGTAGGATGGCAAATCCACACTGGAATGGTCACATGAGCTCAAAAACAAGCGAGGCAACAACCCAACTGAGGTTTTGAGCTTCCTGGGTAAAGACAGGGCTGATGTGCAGCTTTCCGTACAATGCGTTCCTGGGCTCTGGCATAGCAGACTCAGGAGTTAATAAGACATGTGTTTAGAGGTGATGCTGCCCAGAATTGAGGGACCCACAGTAGACCAACACAGGCATTCCCGGGGCCAGACACTACTTAGCACCATTGGGTGTTACACACAAAAGGCCTTGGGACCACCCAAAGCTGATTCTGAAGAATTTGGAGGCCAATGGCACTGTTTATGGAGCTGCCTCAGACAAGTGACATAAGCTCTCAGGGTCTTAGTACCTCTGTTTGTAAAGTGAAAAATAATAGAAACCTGGGGAAGTTGTAAAAATTAAGAGACACTGAGGTCTGAGGGCCCGGAAAAGTCTCACAGAGACATGCAGCACAGGGTTCAAGAAGAAGTGCCAGTATCCAATCTTCTGACTGTCTTCCTGGGAACAAAGACAGCTAATCATCCACCCCAATATCAGCCCTTCCTTCCTAGCTGGGCAACAGCTCCCTGGAATAGAGCTTGCATGGCCCAGCCTCCCCTGTAGCTAGCTGTGGCTATAAGAGGACATTCTGGCCCTTGGGACACTCCATTTACATGGGAGTGTCCTGCGCACCTGGTGTTTTGGGATGGAGTGGGTCTCTGTACCCCTCCTCTTTCTCCTGGGCCAGAGCATCAACTAGATGGCTGAAGCCAAACAGTCAAATAATGGTATTGGGCTGTGAGCCCAGGACAGCAGTGATGAGGCAGAAGGATCCTGAATCCCTAAAGAGCTTCACAGAGCCACCACAGCAGCCCAGACTCCCTAGCTCTGGATGCATTTACAGGACTGCCAGATAAACTTCTGTGTTGTTTTAGCCACTGTTGTTTTGGATTTTCACTCACACAGACAGGACAGATCCAATCCAAACTGAAACATCACTCATGCTCTATGTAAAGCTGGGAAAACAATGACGAGCAGCTAACCACCCTAATAGTAGTCTTTCACGTTCATACAAGCCCCCAGCCCACTAGGCCCTTTTAGATCACACAGTCCCCAACTCACCAGGCTCTCTTTAGTCTATATAGCAAGTCATCGCGCACCCAGAAGGGTTTCCCGCTGATGCAGGGAACGGGGCTCCTCTGTTGGCACCCAGCACAAGAAGACCCCAGAGTCTCTGAATCTGTTTGAACATCAAAGACAGATTATGTTTACAGGAGAGAGATGTCCCCCATCTGCAGAGTGGGGGCAGGAGGCTATAGTATTCTGAAAGTTTTGAACTCCCAACATTTCAGAGACATTGTTCAAGACCCAGAAAGACCTGCTCATAAACTTTTAGGAATTATTTTTTTCCCCTTTAACCAGAGATTTACTTTTTTCTCCCTGTTCCTATTTCCATTTATTTTATAAGGGACCCCGATATGATACAAGAAGTGTGTTTTGTACTAATTTTCTTTCCTAAAGACTTTCGTCACTGATAGTATTTTGTAATCCTGAAAAAATGATTTTTATTGGCTTATTTCCTTGCTAGAAAGAATTGCAGATTTTATTTTGGTGGATGTTTGGCTGGTTTCTTGGGGTTTTGTATGTACAATTTACCCTGTTAACCATTTCTAACCGTCCAGTTTCCTGGCATTAAGAACACCACCACCACGTATCTCCACAATTTTTTTCATTTCTGCAACCTGAAACTCCATACCCATTAAATAACTTCCCACCCTTCCTGCCCCTCGGCTCCTGGCAATGGCTGTTCCACTTTCTCTAGGAAACCACCTGTAAGCGGAATCACACCATATTGGTCCCTTCCTGTCTGACTTATTTCATTCAGGATAATGTCTTCAAGGTTCATCTCTGATACAATGTGTCAGAATTTTGCTCCTTTTGAAGGTTGAACAAAAATACGCTGTTGGGTGTCTATACCACGTTTTGTTTCTTTACCCATTCATCTACGATGGCCCCTTGGGTTGCTTCCACATTTCTGCTATTGTGAATAATGCTGCTATGAACATGGGGATACAGAGTTCCGTTTTTGAGGAACCTCTATACTATTAAGTATTACTTCAGAAGAAGAGCATGAGGGTGTAGTTCTTCCAGGAGTGGGTAAAACAATGGTTCCCAAATTGGATTATGCATCAGAATTACCTGGGAACTCACGTGCAAATTCCTGAGTGCCCCATTTTCCAAGACTATTAAATGAGATTATCTAGGGGGAGGAGCTGGGATTCTGGAATTTAATACAAGTTCCCTGTGCCACTCATCTCTAGGGTGGCCTATGGAGCCATCAGGTGCAGGGAAGAAGGCTCTAGCTGCCCCTGCAGTGTCTACTACACACACCCAAAGGGAAATAAGCTTTGTAAGACACAGGTCCCGTGCTGCTTTGCTCTCCACCTACGGCAGAAACTTCTTGTAAGAAAGTGACAGAGTAAGGAAAGCCATCTTCCTGTCTGGGGAGGAACCAGGATAATAGTGCTCACAGCTCAGGACTCAGCAGCTTACCGCCCTGAATCTCCTGACTTGGAGGAGTGGGCAGAGAAGAGTCCTCAGGGAGTGTATTTATGCACTCGTCCTGAGACAGGATCTGATTGGCCTGTTTTTCACTATCCAATATCGAGGACTCTCACTTGACAGTGGCTTCGGTCAAGCTTTCTCATAAGTGGAGTGGGTTCTATCAGAGCCTTTACTAGGGATTCCCCCTTCAATGCCAGCTGGTAGGGTCATATGACACACGGTTTGGCATCTCTGCCCACAGTGCTGCTTCCAGGAGTGGTTGGTTGGTTGGTTGGTTTTTTGTTTTTTAAGATTTTATTTATTTATGACAGAGAGAGATAGTGAGAAAGGGAACATAAGCACAGAGGAGCTGGAGAGGGAGAAGCAAGCTTCCTGCAGAGCAAGAAGCCTGATATGGGGCTCCATCCCAGGACGCTGGGACCATGACCCAAGCCAAAGGCAGACACCTAACCAGTGAGCCACCCAGGCGCCCCTCCAGGAGTGTTTATAAAGGTCTGTGGATGCTCCAAGACAGGTACTCTTTCCCAAGGAATGCTGTGAGAATTGCTTTCCTCCTTTGACCACCTGAACTTTTTTTAAAAATCAGGTGTGTTTTTTTTTTTTTAAGTTTTGTTTTGTAGTTTGCTATAACATCATTCGTATTGAGCTTAGAAAGTTTGGAAATTATAGGAAAATGGAAGGAGGAAAAAACTGGTCCTAATTCCCACTTACCAGAGTCTACCATTTTTGTGAATTCCTCCCTGCCTTTTTTCCTCTGCATAGTTTTTTGTGTGCTTTCTTATCTTAAGTATTTTCCCATGTTATTATAAACTCATATATGCATTTCAGTGGGTGCAAGAATCTACCATGGTTTACTCAATTTGTTCCTTACTTTTAAATATTTTTTATTGTTTCCAATTTTTCTTTATTGAAAATGGTATTACAAAGAACATTTTAGACAGAAAGCCTCCTGCAATATTTTCCCTTAGGGCAAAGGCCAAGAAATTGGATTATTAAGTCAAAGTCATGAACATATTAAGGCCTTTGATATGTAGCCCATCTAATTTTTGAAAGGGTGGACACCAAATTACACAACCATAAGCAAATATAAAAATGGGCACCATTACCTAGATCCTAGGCTAGTGGTTGGGCACTGAGTGATTTTGCCCTCAGGGGACATCTGACCATGTCTGGAGGCATTTTTGGTTTTTGCCATGGGAAGGATACTACTGGCATCTGTTGAGCAGAGGCCAAGGATGCTGCTAATCATCGTACAATGCACATTATAGCTATACACAACAGAGAATCATCTGGCCCTGAATGTCAATCATGCCAAGGTTCAGAATGCTACTCTATTGTAACCATCACTTGGATCACAGCCCATTCAGGGAGAAAAAGACAGAATCTTATCAGTTCAATTTCAGGGCCCAGCTGTCAGCTGCTGGTGCTTCTGTCAATGCTACATACATGAGGTCAGTGATGAAAAGCAGTCTAAACATCAGCACAATGTGTCCTTGTCCAAATTAGCTCCCTGCTCCAGAATCAAATTTCACCTTGACCAACTGAGGGCACTTCCCTGAACCACCTCTTACCCTGGGGCTCTGAGAATTCTTACACGTTGGCTGCCCATGGTTCTCAGTCTAGACCACTACCTCTCATCAGAAATGTTCGATGCAATTCAAAGTGGGGGATCCATATGCTCTGACTTTGAGAAAATTTCTGGGATCCTATGCAAATTTACCCATACATCACCCCTTCTCAAACCCACAGTAGTCCCTGGCAACACACCTAAACCTTAGGACTTTGAAGACAGGAATTCAAATCACAGATCTAATCTGTGGTACAAACAGCTAACTCTTCCCAGTGTCTATTCTCCTGTTCCTCTATGGTAATAGAATATCCCATTTTTAGCTGGCCAGTAGCTTCTCAGAATAAACACCTCATTTCCCAGACTTTTTTGCAGCTATCCAATAGCTTTTAAGTGGAAGTATTGAGTGTGACTCCTGGTAGTGTCCTGTCAGAGGCAATGCACCCTTTTTTACTGATAACTTAAATAAATGTGGACATGCCAGCTTAATCTAAAGCAGCCATCTTAGACCAGGAGGTGGAAGTCAATTTTGGAGGATGTCAGAGCAACAAGATAGAAGGAGCCTGGGTCCTTGATGATCATGGAGTTACTGTGCCAACCCTGTACTCTTTACCACCGGGCTTCACTATGTGGGAGAGAAATAGCCCCATGTTTAATTTAAGCCACTGTTATTTTGGTCTCCATTACAGCTGAACCTAATCCTAAGTGACACATAATCCAACTTCCTCATTTGAAAGATAAAAATGCAGGCTTGAATGGACTATATCAGGCTTGGTTCGTGGTGCCTTTTCTGCCAGCTGTCGGGGAGTTTGCTGAATAAGAAAAAAAAAATGAATCATTTAAGAGAAATGGTGTATTTTGGGATACCGTATGAGATTGATAACACAAAAGAAAAGAAGATAAAAAGACTTGAATCTGGAGGAAAGCAAAGACTTCAGAATATGTGAGATGAGATTTGGGGCACAGTAAGGAAAGGCAAAATAAAGCAAAAGCCCTGATTTTTCAGGGTTAGATCTGAATCTGGGAGTAGTTAAAACTCTAACGACACTCTTGTTGATGTAATGATCTGTTTTTAGCAGTCAGCATGTCTGAATGCAGAGACTGTTTATAGAGCAGCGTAATTAATAGATACTTCATGGAAGTGATTGTTGCTGGTTCAATTATTCTTTAAGAGATTGGACAGATCAAGAGACTGCTCTAGAAAGAGAATCACCCTTTCTTTCCTCCCCTTCAGAATAAATGAGCACTCATAATTTATTAAAATTATCCCCTTGGTTTCATTTCACTCACAAAGAGAATATATGCACCCTCCTAAAATATACAGATTTATTTCTCCTAGAGTCTAGCAGGTAAAGAGAAAGATAATTGACATCATATTGAGTTAGAAGAAAGCTGTGTCTGTACATCGCCTAAGCAACCAGTCACTCAGGACAATTCTGCCAAAACACCCGTCGACTCTGGGAAAAATCCATCAGCCTGCTTATGTGACATCCCACAGCCTTCTGCTTGCCCTTCCCAGATTGAGTAGCTGAATTTCTTATTTTCTGTTACCTGTATTGGTTTCCTAAAGACACTGCTGCAGGTAAAGCTTTTACTTCATAAAGGAAGTCATCGATCTTTAAAACTCCCCCCCACAGGGTGACTTCCTCATGACCATCAGAAAATCCTCTGCAGAAATAAGGTCCCATTGCCCACTGGAGCTTGAAGGGTCAAATGAAGCCCAGTCCCTGGGACAAGCAGAAACAATTAGAAAGAGGACCATTAATTAGTTTTCCCCTTTTCCTTCTTCTCAGTGCCCAGAAAATGGTTTTTCTTGGCTCGAGGACTAAGCGGAGTGAACACCTGGTCCAGATTTCCTTGGATCCTTCTTCTCTAAGCAACTAATTCTTGATGGAAAATATGCTTATATCACATAGGCGCACACCAAAGAGAAGGAAAAGCCTCCATTTATCCTTTCTCTTTGATTTCATTTCAGCTTCTGGAGGCAAAGTCAGCCCAGGCAAGCCTCATGCAGCACTTCATGGCACAGAAAACTGTTGCATCTGGCTGGCTGCACTGTTATCATAGAGCAACAGAACCTTGGCAGCAGCCTCTTGAGCAGGTTACTGTGACTCTGAAGGCTATTTGCATCACAAAAGAGTCTCTGAGCTGCACCAAGATTCAGCCCTCAAAACGTGGGTGACCCACCCTGTGTACATCCACCTTTCTTTTTTTTTTTTTTTAAAGATTTTATTTATTTATTTGTCAGAGAGAGAGAGCACAGGCAGAGTAGCAGGCAGAGTCAGAGGGAGAGGCAGGCTCCCTGTGGGGCAAGGAGCCCGATGTGGGACTCGATCCCAGGATGCTGGGATCATGACCTGAGCCGAAGGCAGCTGCTTAACCAACTGAGCCACCCAGGCGTCCCCACCTTTCTATGTAGTTACTCTTCTCATCTGTGACTGGCCTACTTTCACACCCACTGCTCCCATGGTCCTTAGTCTAGCCAGTTCCAGGGTCACATGAGCTGCCACACCCTGGTTTTATCTGTTGGTTTAATCCCTCAATTCAACCAGTGGTGTGCCAGAGCTAGTTCCCACTGGCTTAAGAAAACCAGTAGCTCATAGCTCTTCAAAATGTCCTATTCAATAGCATTACATTGGTAGGTTGAACTCAGGCATTGTAAGGGTAATTACATCACAGAAATCAGCAAAATCTGTAAGATCTACCCCCAACCTGACCCAGAAAGCCAATTAAATATTTCCTACCACATGCTGGATCTGTCCCTTTTGAAAAGGGGTAAATATGTGTCCATTTATCATGGTCAATATAAATAATACACATTAAAAAATGATTTAAAAGAAGAATTTTAGGCCAACCTTAATTGGATTCTGATTTGAACCACTAAATGTAAAAAGATATTTGGAAATATTTGAAACCAATTATAGATAATATTAAAGAACTCATGTTAATTTTTTAGGCATAAAAATATGGAGGAATAGAAGGGCACTTCCTCAACCTGATAAAGAACATCTATAAAAAACCTACAGCTAACATGATTATGTGGGAGAAACTCAAAGTTTTCCCTCTAAGGTCATGAATGAAATAAAGATGTTCCCTCTTCTTTTCAACATTGTACAAGAAGTCCTAGCTGATGCAATAAGACAAGAAAATAAAAAACAATACAGATTGGGATAGAAGAAATAAAACTGTCTTTTTTTAACAGACAACATGGTTGCCTATGTAGAAAATCTGAAAAAATCAACAACAACAAAAAACCTCCTGGAACAAATAAGCTATTATAGCAGGGTTGCAGGATATAAGATTAACTAACAAAAGTCTATTGCTTTTCTACACATCAGCAATGAACAAGTGGAACTTGAAATTAAAAACACATTACCTATGTCAACTATACTTGAACAAAAACTATTTTGAAAACCACATCATTTACATTAGCACCCCCAAAATAAAACACTTAGGTATAGATCCAAAAAACATGTACAAGATCTATACATGAGGAAAACTACAAGACTCCAATGGAAGAAATCAAAGAACTAAATAAATAGATGTCAGTGGATAAAAAGACTCAAAATTGTCAAGATGCTCATTTTTCGGCAGTTTGAATCGCGGTGCGATGAAGGAGTAGGCGGTGGGATCTCGCTGGCTGTCTGACTAGTTCTTTCTCAGCTTTGCTTGTTTGAGCTTCAGCAGAATTCGAAATGGCTGGCGGTGAGGCTGGGAAGACTCTGGAAAGGCCACGACAAAGGCGGTTTCCCACTCACAGAGAGCCAGCTTGCAGTTCCCGGTGGTCCGCGTTCAATGACACCTGAAACTAGGACAACCAGTTATGGATGTGTGGGCGCGGCTGTTGCTATGTACAGTGCAGCCATCCTGGAGTAGAGGAACCACAGAGGTACTTGAATTGGCAGGAAATGCATCAAAAGACTTAAAGGTAAAGCATATTACTCCTCCTCACTTGTAGCTTACTATTGGTGGAGATCGAGAGTTGGGCTCTTTCATCAAGGCTGCAGTTGCTGGTGGTGGTGTCATTCCACACATCCACAAATCTCTGATTGGGAAGAAAGGACAAAGGAAGACTGTTTCAAGGATGCCTGGATTCCTTATTAACTCGGGACTCTAAATACTCTTAACAGCTGTCCAGCGTTGGTGATTTTCGGGGACTGTATCGCTGTGAAAAACAGAATTTTGCCTTTTTGTAATTCTATTTGAGCAAGTTGGAAGTTTAATTAGCTTTCCAACCAACCAAATTTCTGCGTTTGGGTCTTAACCATATTTAAGTGTTATTGTGGCTTCAAAGAAGCTATTGATTCTGAAGTAGTGGGTTTTGTTTTTAAAAAACTGTTTGGACTTTAATTGTGATGTAGAAGTTATAGTAACAAACATTTGGTTTTGTACAGACATTATTTCCACTCCAGTGGATAAGCTCAATAAAGGTTATATCCAAAAAAAAAATGCTCATTTTTCTCAACTTGTTCCATAGATCCAATCCCAATCCCAATCCCAATCAAAGTCCCAGCAGATTATTTTGTGGATATTAACAAACTGATTCTAAAGTGTATTGGGAATGGCAAAATTCCCAGGATGGCGAGAATTGAAACTATCTGACTTCAAGGTTTAGGATAAAGACATATTAATCAAGAATAGACAAATTGATCAATGGTACAGAATAAATAGTCCAAAAATGGACCCACATAAATATAGTCAACAGATCTTTGACAAAGTGGCAAAGACAATACAATGCAGGGGAAAAGTCGTTTCAACAAACTGTGCTGGAACGATCAGAAATATGTATGTAAACACAGACGTTATGCCCCTCACCAATTAACTTGACATGGATCACAGATCTCAATGTAAAATGCAAAACTATAAAACTAGAAGCTAACACAGGAGAAAATCTAAATGACCTTGGGTATGGCAAGGACTTTTTAGATATAGCACCGAAATCACAACCATAGCCTTATAATTGAGAAGTTGAACCTCATTAAAATTAAAAACTTCTGCTCTGTAAAAGATTCTGTCAAGAGAATAAGAAGACGAACCACAGACTTGGGAGAAAACATTTGCAAAAGAGATGAAGGACTGCTATTCAAACCAAAGAATTCTTAAGACTCAACAATACAAAAATGAACAATCTGATTTTTAAAATGAGGAAAAGCTCTTAACGACACTAAAGAAGATATATAGATGGCAAGTAAGCATATGAAAGGTATTCGACATCATATTAGGTAATTGCAAGTTAAAACAACAAGATACCACTACACACTTAAATATAAGAACGGCCAAAACTCCAAACACTGACAACAAAAAATGCTGTCAAGGATGCGAAACAACAGGAACTCTCACTCTTTGCTGGTCAGAGTGCAGAATGGTACAGCCCCTTTGGAAGATAATTTGGCAGTTTCTTACAAAACTGAACATATTCTTGTCATACCGTCCAGCAGCGCTGTGCTCTTTGGTATTTACCCAAGTTAGGTGAAAAGTTATGTCCACACAAAAGCATGCACATAGATATTTATAGTAGCTTTATTCATAATTGCCCAGACTTAGAAACAGCCAAGAGCTACTGTCCTTTAGTAGGTGAATGGATGAATACATTGAGGTGCATCTAGACAATAGAATATTATTCAGCACTAAAAAGAAATGAACTATCAAGCCATGAGAATATAGGGAAAGATCCTAATGCATATTATGAAGTGAAAAAACCTAATCTAAAAAGGCCACATACCTTATAATTGCAACTACACGATGCTCTGGAAAAGACAAAACTATGAAGATAATGAAAATATTAGTGGTTGCCAAAGGTGGGGGGTTAGACAAAAAGGCTGAGCACACAGGATTTTTAGGGCAGTGAAACAATTTTGCATGATGGTATAATGATGGATCAATGTCATTATACATCAATCAATCTATCTATCAAATCTATCTATCAAAACAATAGAACACACAACACCAAAAGTGAATTATAATGTAAAGTACGAGTTTGGGATGATCACGATGAGTCATGTAGGATCATCAGTTGTCACAAATGTACCACTCTAGTGACAGGTGTTCATAATGGAGGAGTCTATATATGTGTGTGGGGCAAGGGATATATGGGAAATCGCTGCACTTCCCACGCAATTTTGCTGGAAATCTAAAACTGCTCTAAAAAAATAAAGTCCACTTTAAAGAAATGATATTATGGTTATATAAGGAATTGTTTCTATTGTTTAAAGAAGTATTGAGGGAAGAAATGCCATGATGTCTGTAACTTACTTTAAAATCACGTCAGAAGAAGAAATGAAGCAAATACAGGAAAATGCTAACAATTGTTAAATCTCAAGTATGGATGTGTGGAGATTCATGCTACTATTCTTCATTTCTGTATTTTTTAAACTTTTCATAACAACAATTTTAAAGAACTTCCAGCCATGAAAGCTATGAGTTTGGACAATCTCAAGTAGAACTGTGCGTATCTGTCCCCTAAAATCTGGGCCTGGATTACTCGAAAAGTTGTAAACCTATTGGGTTGTTATCATCCCAGTGAAAGCCTGTGATAGCACACACTAGGACTGTGCAGATCTGGAAGCTGGCCAGGGCTCTACCTGCCCCTGTGCATGTGTGGGACTGGGCTAGGGTTAAGTTTGCAGTCTGCAGGATGAGGCAGCCACTGACCAGCAGGCATTTTGGGCTTTCTCAGTCAAGCTGGAGGCCGTTGAGTGCAGTACACATTCCACTATTTAACTTTCATGCTTTTTGTAATTGTATAGACTGACTAAAAACCACGGTTTTTCAGTAACCCACATAGGAATGACCCCCCCCCCATTTTTTTAAATTAAATGTTTTTGTTTCCACTAACTGCATTTGGCATGGCTATCCAATTCTCTAGGCAGCAAACACCATTTAATCAAAATAATATTTTAAAATATGTATTTTCTGGTACTAATGCCTCCCCCTTTCCCTCAAGAGGAATCCTTTGGCCTTGGGGAGTTTTAGGGAACTTTTAAATGCATTTAGCATCTAACATCCAAACTAGGATTTTATTTTTTTGAAAAGATTTTATTTAACTATTTATTTTAGAGTGAGAGAGCACAGCGCACAAGTGCAGGGACAGGGGATGGGGGGAGGGGTTGGAGCAGAGGGGGAAGGAGAGGCAGAGGGAGAGGAACAAACAGAATCCATGCTGAGCAAGGGGAAGGTCACAGGGCTCATTCCCAAGACCAAGAGATCATGACCTGAGCTGAAACTGACTAAGCCCCCAAACTAGGATTTTAAATCAAGAAATGCCTTTAGGAAAAAAGGTTTTTTAAGTCCTTATTTCCCTACCCTTTAGAGAGAATGGCAGTCCTGGTGGACCTGAGGGTGACCCCAGCCTTTTAGGTCACAGAGTCCTATTCAATCAGGAAGAGAAAAGGGGCTTAGGAGGGAGAAGCCAGTGTCAGTATGTGTCTTAAACACTGCCTCTGGGCTTGCGTAGTGTGTCAGATGAATGGAGAGAAATTGGGGGCACCACTTCTGCCCACGTCTCATTTGGGACCCTGGGAGGAGATGACCCCATAAGCTCCCCACACCAACCTACCATGGGAAGCCACATCAGAGAACACTCAGGGGCCCAGTGTGATCTGGCAGAAGGAGTTTGGGTCTTATGTGATTTGGAAGATACTTTCCAGTCCCCATGTGCCCTCTCAGGGTACAACGAAGCTGAATTGAGAGGCACTGGGCCTCCTGAGAGCCCCCTGGTGAAGGTGAGGTTGTCCCTGAGCAGAGGAGAGTGGGAGAGACACTCAGAAGACTGTGTGGTGCCAACAAGAGCAACAGTGGGCTAAGTCAACCTGAGAGGAACCAGTCTGTGAGTGACAGCAGCAACACCAGTAGGAAACCCAGACCCAGTGGTCACCATGCACACAGCAATCCCAGACTGCTGCCCCATGGCTGAGACTGGCCCTTACATCTATCCAACCATCCCACCCTCCTTCTGATATCGCAGGGTCCTGTAATATACAGCCCTTTCCCTTATATTTACACATCACTTCAGAAAGTGGAGCACTTCCCATGAAGACCTAGAAAGACTGTGTCAGCGACTGCATTTAACCAAGTGCACTGGACCTTGTAAACATGGCTGCTCCTGTCCCTTACTCCTGCTACCTGACAGGGCAGGCTTTCCTGACAAAAATGCAAGAACTAGATTTCCTTTGCTCATGTGAATGCAATGTGAGAAGATCCAAATCATGCTACAGCCAGAGTTTTTTCTGTGGTCTATCCTTCCCCCAAGATGCTCACAGCAAGAGTCTCATGATCAAAGAAATCTGGGAACACCTCTATCTTGAATGTCCCTCCTGGAGCTTTGACATATTGAGGGTTCTGAATGTTTCTCAGAGGAAACCTTGTTGAATCTTTGTTGATCTCAATGCCATGCTTGGCCCCCACTCCTTCCTTTGGATAACCTCCAGAACACAGCGGAAACTTCTTCAGTAGAAAAGAAGGTTTGCTGGACTCACCTATGGGAAACCATACTTAGTCTCCAACAGGCCCGGGGTGGGTGGGAGGTATTTTCACCTACCTCCTTGCAGAAGAAATGACACATCCCCTAACTGGGCAGTGTCAGTTCCCAGATGGCTCAGCCACATGAGCACTTTCCAGCATTTCTAGCCCCTTGTTGACAGGCACATTTGTGTGATTAGGGTCAGGTATGTCCTGCATGCAGAATTTAACTCTAGCTGATGCATGGTTTTCACTTTGCTGCCAGAGACAAGCTGTTAAAATACAAACACATATTTTTGGTTTTCCCTCACAAACCTTTGACTGAAGTGGAAAGAACACTGGACTAAGTGAGGAATGTAGAAAAACCTGGGTTTGAAGCTCTGCCCATGCATCAGTGGACTACCAGTCCCAATTCAAGTATCAACAAAACCATCAAAGGCAAATGGAAGCAGACTCACACCCTTCACTGAAAACCCTCCCAGAAGAGGATGTGGGCATCTCCAATTCCTCAGGCAGCCCTGCATATCACTCCCATAGCCTCCTTGTCATCTTAGCCCTCCCTGTGTTTATTCCTCAGACTAAGACTTAAACAGTCCTGGATTGTACCTGGTGTTTCTTGGGGCTCATAAAATCCCATGTCCCAACTCCTATCTCCTTCCCCTTGGCCAGTTATAGATTTAGGGCTTTTCCCCTCTCCCTTGCTGTGGCCCGAGAACTTCAGTTGAACCACAAGGCTGAGACCAGACAGTCTGTAGGCTTGGACATCCCATAGAGTCTTAGTTTCATCCATAATGACATTAATAAAAGATAACTGTTTTGTCTGCCTTGCAGGGCTGTTAAAAGATCAAAGGAATAAAAGTCTACCTAAGTCTGATGTTCACTGGAAAACCCAATGCAAATGTTCCTTGTTATTATCTATTTTTTATAGAATTTAATTTTTGATGCTACACAGTATCTTTAGAGACTCTCCAAACAGCCAGTGTTGTTGTTTTCTCATCTAAGAAAGCAAAAGGTTTAGTGAATTATTTTCCTACTCAAAGAAATCTTAAATATGGAAGGAGGGAGTCAGTGTCCTCAGATACATACAATGAAACACCCCTGTGAAGAGGATGCTCGCCCTGTACAGACAGGTACCTCCTAGCCCATGATCCTACTCTACTTGTTAGCTACAGATTCAGTTCCTGTTCATTTGGGAACTGCTGACGTTGAATATTCATACTGGCTTCTATTTTCTGTTGGCCTTCATTACTTCCTTCCTCCCTCCCTGGCTTCCAAACTTTTGTGATGTTGAAACCTTTGGCACACAGGGCTGCTGACATACCTTTTGTACACCAAGCTGTTGTGCTCTACTTTTAGAAGTAAACACAATCACATGTTGTTTTAAGGAGCTTCTGGAAACCTCTGGGGGAATAGATTCTGTCCAGCTCTGATAGATTTTGAACAGAAAATTTCCGGTTCTTCCAACTTCTTCACGTATTAGCAGAATAGTTGCTCTAGGTCTGAGTATCAACAAAACCATTGAAAGCAAATGTGAGCCAAGCCTTGGACCCTTCACCATTTTCTTAGTACTGAACATGGGCTCAGATTTTCTGAACCAGTCACATTTCTGGCAGCATCATCAAAACTCTCAACCTAAAATCATCTTGGGGAAGCTGGAGTAAGGGCAAAATCCCTGGAGAATACTATGAAAGCACTGAAGATGAAGGGGATACATTTTAATACCCCCAACAAACCTCTCCCAGATTAGTTCTGAGCCAAATGAATCATGGCTACATTGGATTTCTAGCCGAATGGGTTTACCCACTCCAGCGTTGCCGTCTTCAGGGAGACATTGACCAACAGGAATGTTTCCAGGGATGAGGGCCAAGGTAGTTCTTTACCCTGTTGGCAAGTGAGGGGGCTCCCTAAGGCAATCAGAGCCTGAACCTGATTGGAAATCTCCATAACCCCCGATATTTGATTATCTTCCTGTCCCTGTGTAATTGTAAGATTAGATTCTATTTGGCAAAGGATGCCATCTAATCCACCTTGGAATCTCCATTTGTAAAACACTGGCAATCACAAATCCTCACTTCCCCCCTTTCCAAAAGGGGAGATTTGAAATTCTTATCAACTCTCATGTGTGGGAAGTGTTCAGGAACAACATTTTCTGTTTACAGCCATACTCTGTTAAAGCCTCACTACAATCCCACAAGGATAATCTGGGTAAGTTCTACCAGTCGCATTTTATGGTTAAACAAACTAAAGGTTGTAGAGTTTGAGGGGGTTCCCCATTGGTCCTATTGTTGGTAATGACAGAGCTACCAAGTTCTTTCTTTTCATTTAGCAGCTTTTAAATCTAGGCCTTTTGTCTGGCTTTGAGAGATTGCCTAGAAAAATCTGTGCATTTTTCTAGAAAGGTGATCTATAGCTGTCATGGGATTTCCAAAGAGATGCAAGATTCAAAAATGGTTAAGAATACATTGACTGTTTTGTTTGACATGGAGAAAGTGTTCAACATTTACATGCTGAATTGAATTTGAGGTTAATTGATGTTGGGAAGATGAGACACAGAGGGATAGCACTCTTACTTACAGAAGAGTGCCCTGTAGGAAAGGACCCATGAGCTTCCACAGCTGAGTTCCTTGTCATGGTAATTCAGAGAACCATGAAGAAGTTGGGCAGTAGGCCAGGACAATTTCCTGATGCATATATATAGCCCAGAACCCTGGACCAACCCAGCTCACCTGAGGAGGACATATTCCCAAAGAAGTTTATAGTGAGAACACTGTTGAAAGAGAGAGGAATCGCCAACCCTTCCACTGGAGTTGGAGTGTGGTGGCCATTTGAGGGGTTCTTGGGTCTTCTAGGACTTCCCTAGCAGCAAAGGAATGAAACCTGCCTGAGGGGAGTCTTGCCGTCAGCGGGCCCAAGGCTCATTACAGAGTGAGACCAGGGCAGAGTTGAGCTTCCCAACCTCATGCAGAGAAGATAAATGAATATGGGGCTTTGGCAAAGAGCTGAAACAAATATGGAGATCAAGGAGGATCACTGTCAAGCCAGTTGTCATCTTGGCAACTGGATCAGCTTTAACTCTACACATTTGGGCATCTTCGAGGACTAGACATGTACGATGGCTGGGCATCTATTCAGAGACATGAAGTAAAATCAGGACATTGATCCCGACAACAGAATATTATTCCCCTCCTTGGCTAGCAATACACATGCTGTTAGAATGTGTAAAATCTGATGAACGTGGGCAGTGGGAAACAAGCACAAGAACCCTTCCAGTTTGGGCTGTTTTGGTCTTTGTGTTTCACAGGATGTATTTAGAGGAGAGATTTCCGTGACTACTGAGACACAGAGAAACTTGGTGCCCAGAGAAGAATGAGGGGAAACAAGAGCCTGCGTGTGTGTCCCATGGTAAACAATGAGGCCGGAAGCATCCATCTGGAAGGCAGTCAAAACAAACAACTGCCCGATGAAATGCTGGGGTCCCTGTGTTCTCAAAGTGAGTGGCTCCTTAACAAAACTTTGCTGGATAACAGATATGAAAGGATGGTTAAGGAGTTGTATGGGAAAAAGTTGAGAGCAAAGTTTTTGAGCAGCCAAATAAAACGTGTTTGTGCAGGAGTCACACAGAGAGGCAGAGAGGGAGAGAGGAGAGCAGAGAAACTCAGATTTAGTTGTTGGAAATGCTCTACAATTAAAATTCACCCCACAATTCATCTCAATCTCTTTCAGTGGAGTCCTGGCACTACGCTCGGGTTGTGGCAGCTCCTTGAGGGATCTGGAGTATAATAGCCTGGGAAGAAATATATGGTATGTTTCGGGATCCTTGAATTCTTCGTAATCATGTTACAATGATGGGGGAGGTTCAAGCAGTGGTGCAGGCATTATTTTAATTCACCTAGTGGAAAATTACTGAAGCATATTTCATATAATTAGGGTCAAGAATGGATTTGGCATCATTTGAGGCAAATGCCCCAAACACAAAGCCGATTCAGCTGGCATGGTTTCTAGCTTAGAGAACAGCAAGTCTGGCAACAATTAACCAGGCAAGAGGAAATAGTAGAGAGACCACTGTTTGGCCACCCTCTGCACAGATCAGGGCAAAGAATTATGGAACTCCAGCAATTAGCAATATAAGGGGCCCACTGGAACACAGCAACATGTTGTGAGTAATGGCTTGCGCCTGGAACATCTCAGGAAGTTTTATGAATGTTAATTTAGTTGTGCAATAGTCCAGGAAAGTAAATGTTCCTTGTTTTACAAACACTAGGCTTGCTGGGAGCTGGGCCTCGCTGAGACTCATAGGTGTTCTGGGGTAAATTGACCCAGACCCTAGTGCTAATAGATTAAAAAGAAGAAGAAGAAGGAAAGAAGTAAACCGATATTGTTAACGACATAGCTGATGAACAGAAACTAGATTTGGAACAGAACCATGATGCTCAACACAGATGCTTCTATTCAGGACCAAAAAACAAGTTGTCAGCTTAAAGCTGTCAGCTGTGCTCAAGAAAGGATGGCAATGAAATCCCCAAACCAGCCTCATGGCCATAAATGTCCAGTGAGCCTGGCTGTCAGAATGTGGAAGTCTGGTGTTCAAGTGTGGTAACATCTTGGTTTGCTGGTTGATGTTATGAAGTCAGAACCAAAAGGCGCCCATGGCATCACTGTGATTGTTTCCCTTCCCCCTTAGGCTACTTCCAGCAGGTGCCTTGGGGATAAGACCAGTAGGCTTGTCTCTGGGCAGATTTCAAGGGGAGTACTGGGAAGCAAAGTATCAACTATTATATACAGCAGAGCACATAAATCAGTAGATAGAAAAGGTAAGCCTCACAGAAGTTGACATAATGTAGGAGAGATCCAAATAATGGTGGCTTGAACAAGATGGAAGCTACTTCCCTCTGCTTTAACAGCCTGGACATCAAGAGTCCGGGGCAGGTCTGTTGGCCTATGAGGGAGGGACCCAGTCTCCTTCAATCTTGTTCTCTGCTGTCCCTAAGTTATTCCCCTCAATTAAGTGGTTCAAGATGATTCATCACCACCATGTGCCCATTCCAACAGCAAAGGAGAAAAGCAGGGCACTCCTCTAACCAACAGGAGAACAGCCTGGATGTTCCGCATAACCCTTCCCTTTGGTCCGGAGACAGTCATGTGTCCATAACTACCTGCAAGGGAGACTGGAAATTAATTTTTTTTTTCTGGGTAGCCATGCACCCAGCCAAGAATTGTATTTCTTTGGAAGCAGGAGAGAGGCAGTCTGAAGGCATAAGGGGAGATGGCAGTCAAATCTTTGGCTCCCTGTTACAAGTCTCCCATTCCATGCTCCTTTATTAGTTGTCCCTCCTCGTCCTCCTCTAACCCCAGCACTTCTTTTCCTGTGCCCCACACAGTACTTCAACTTTCTTTTTGTCCTATCAACTTTTTCCCGGGCTCCATGGTCCCAAACAGAACTCTCTTTTGTCCTCCTCTTTTTGTATTCTCTTCTTCACACAAAGAGGAGAAGCTTAAAAATAAGGAAAGACAAAGTCCTATCTTTCATGAAATCTGGCAAGGATTTTTTTCTAGATGTAACTCTATGTATTAACTTGACCACTTTAAACAATCACCTCTCTAAATACCATGGAGGCCTTCCATAGATAGGAGTGGCTCTAACATTGTCTGTACTCCATGGGTTCAACAACACTGAATAAATTTCAAACACGCGAATCAAGGACACGAAATACATTTCGAACACACTTCTTCCTTTGTTCTGGTTGGAACATGGATGGGCACATGTGAGAGACAGAGTAGCAAATGAACAGCCTGACCATGTATAACAATAGGATTCTGACTTACACAAGAAGCCCAAAGAGCCAAACCATAGTATCTACAGCAATTGGCCCAGACAGAGTCAGGATTTGGTCAATAGCAGCCAACTTCCCTTGGTTTTTGTTTGTTTGTTTGTTGTTTTGTTTTGTTTGCCACCACTGACCCTACAGCCTGCTTCTAATTCTAGGCCAACTAGAGGAAGCCTAATAGCAACTACGCTCCCCTAACCAATTACATAGGATGCCCTGCTTCTAGTTCATGGGCCTCTGGCTCACCCATGTCCCCTCCTCCAGCCTCTAATCAGAGGACTCCTGAAGCCATCACTTTTTTTCCCCTGTAGAGCTTTCCCACCCTTCTGCCTTGGAATCCCTACCAAAGGCAATTGCTAACTCTCTTGCTAGGGCAAGTTCTGAATAAATAGCTTCTGCTTGTTCCCACTTGTTTATTTTACTTTATTCATTTATTTTCACACTTGCAAAAAACTCACTAAAAACTGAGCTGAACATTAAAACCAGTGTTCTTTATGTTGGTTACTCTATAAATCTTACCCACCAAAATTTTTTAAACATTAACTTTGCTCAAACTTTTGAATAAAGAAAAGACGGATGATATTAGGAGGAGTAAAGGAAAAGTAAAGAACATGGTAAAACAAGGTAAGTACCATCAGTTTCACTGGGCAATATAAGAACCAAGAACTTCTCATTGGCAGTTCATTTGAAATGCCTCAGGCAGACCTAGGACCTTCTTTCTATGTAAAGACCATGATCACCACCCTAAAAAGGGAGACTGAAAGAGATCGTGAGAAGTTGCACATTCCGAGTTTCTGGGGCCCTGTCCACTTCCTAGAGTATGCATGCAGATTAGGGGAAATAAGACCTAGACCAAGACACCACTTGACCTAAGTAGTAAAACTTTACTAACTAACCTATACAGGCACCATGTTTTTTCTCCATGACTCTGTTCTAGTGACACACCTCTCTGTAATGGTCTATTTCATCTTAGTGTCTAACTTACTGTAGCCAGTGCCCCTTGCCCCCTTGGGAGACCCACTAAAGATTGGTGGGATTGTATTCCATCCTGATCCCCAGAGCTCTCAAGATTACCACAAAGAAATTTCCTCAGTTCTTTCCCTTGGGGCAGGGGAGCCCATGATGTCAATTAAACCCAGACAATCAGAAAACAAGACTCCCTTACCAACAAACTGAGCTGATTCTTTTATATTTTGAAGAATTTAATTCAGGGAGGTTCTAGGAACAAAATGGACCTTTTCCCTAGTGTCTTGGGCTGACTTTTTGACATAAGTTGTGATATTCCAGGAAATCAAATATAAAGAGTTGAAAGTGAGGCTTAGAATTAAGGTTGAGGCATGGCTAAAAGTTGAAGAATCAACAGTATTGTTTGTGACAGGAACACTGGGCTGTGCTTCTAGATTTCAGAGCTGAATTGCAAATGTAGAGGATAAACCCTTCTATTTGTACTCCAGCCAGACTGAGGTCTGCCAGGGTCACGCAGGTATGGATGGCTTGACACTCAGCAAAGATCCCAGGGGCCTCACAGCTATCACCAGGGACACACAGGGATGATGGATGAAGGGAAGGATGGCTACTCACAGATGGTGGGGACGAGACTCAACTCAATGATGTTAATGGAGTTGCAAAGTAGAAGACAGGACATTAAATATGAATGCCAGGGCACCTGGGTGGCTCAGTCATTAAGCATCTGCCTTTGGCTAGGGTCATGATCCCAGTGTCCTAGGATCAAGCCCCTCATTGGGCTCCCTGCTCAGCAGAGAGCCTGCTTATGTTCCCTTTCTCACTGTGTCTCTCTCTGTCAAATAAATAAATAAAATCTTAAAAAAAAATAAAGTAAATACGAATGCTAGAATCGAACTAACTATCCCCAGTCTGCTGTGAAGCACAGGCTTCTCACCTTCCAAGAGGACATTACCTGTTGGGTATCACCAAGCCCTTCCTTATTTTCCTAATTCATCCCAGCATCTCTCAGAGGGGTACTAAGATTTCCCCCATTTAAAACTGTCTGCAGATGTCCTCCTGGCACCAAGTGTGGTATCAATGTCACCCCAATCATCACCTCTTAGCTGACAATGTCAGCTCCCATATCACCCCTGCCCAGGACATTCTTAGACTCTTACCATTGAGGCCCTGAACTCCTCTCGCCTAGCAGCCACCATGTTGCTCACATGCATCCATCCTTTCCCATTCCCCCTGCCCTCCATTGCTCAGGTCTCTGCAGCCCAGCTGGACTCTTGCCCTGACTGCTGAGCCATGTGCCCAAGCCTCTGTCCTCTCCTGCCGCCACCTGCCCCCCATCGCCTTCCAGACTTGACCACATCCCCAGCCTGACTCCCCAAGCTCTCTTCCCCCCCCCCCCAACCTCAACCTCACTTCCCTGACAGCCCTGCAGGTACCCTCTTGTCTAGCGCTACATACTCTGGCTGATGCTGCCTCTGTCTCCCTTTCTAAAAAAACATTTTTGGGGGCACCTGGGTGGCTCAGTAGGTTAAGCCTCTGCCTTCAGCTCAGGTCATGATCCCAGGGTCCTGAGATGGAGCCCTGCATCAGGCTCTCTGCTCGGCAGGGAGCCTGCCCCCCCACAACCTACCTCTCTGCCTACTTGTAATCTCTCTCTGTCAAATAAAATCTTTAAATGTTTTTTTCATTATGAGTTATAACATTAAAAATCCCATTTAGCATGAGAACAGCAACAGGAGAACTTCACTCCATCCCTCCCAACCACCTCCCACAGTGTGAAAAGACAGATAATCTACAAAACCTCATCAGAGAACTAAGGTCACAAGGAAACCAGGTGAACTAGATTCCAAAGACAAGAGGGAGATAAGGGACACAAGAACTGTTTCACCTTCAAGCATGGACAAGTAAGTTTATTATGTGCCACTATGAAACACAGCATAAAAATAGAAAAATAAAACATAACTGAGCTTCATGAATTATTGGAGAGTAAATACCTGTATGATGGCCACTGGGGGTAACAGACAGGTCATGATGCTCCCTCCCCTCCTAAGAGGAACAGCATTGCTGGTTTTTTTTTTTTTTTTTAAGATTTATTTATTTATTTATTTGACAGAGAGAGAGATCATAAGTAGGCAGAGAGGCAGGCAGAGAGAGAGGAAGGGAAGCAGGCTCCCTGCTGAGCAGAGAGCCCGATGTGGGACTCGATCCCAGGACCCTGAGATCATGACCTGAGCTGAAGGCAGCGGCTTAACCCACTGAGCCACCCAGGCGCCCCAGCATTGCTGGTTTCTATGGTAAAGACTCCCTTGCTTTTCTTTATCCTTTTACCACTATATGTGAGTCTCTAATCACTATGGTTCAGTTTGCCTTTTAAACTTTATAAAACATAGCTCTACCATAGGTCTCTCCGGCAGCTTCCTTCACTCAGCACTGGGTGCATGAAATTCTGCCCCACTGCTAACGAGTATAATTTAGGCCCATGCAGCTTTGCTCCTGACTCCTCCCACCTAGAAGTTCTGTCCCTCACCGTCCCAACCCGGTCTCCACATGTACCTGCCAAATCAACACCGACCCTCAGAATTCAAGGCAAATGCCCCTTCCTCTTCTAAGAAGCCCTCCCTATAGCCCTGTTTGGAAGCTGCCACACCTGCACGGGACTCCAATACCTTGAACTCATCTGCCAGCTCTTTCACCTACCTTGCTCTGCACGATGGTTCCTTGTCCTGAGATTACACCACGTTGTCATGTGTCCTCAAAACCAGACACCTGGACTGATTTATTTATTTTTGATCCCACAGAGTGCTTGGCACTCAGCCAATGGGAGATATTCAATGAATTCAATGAATGGGTGGATCTACCAAACTCTGCCCACACAAAACAGAAGTGTCATGGACTCTGTTGGACCAGAGCTTGGCAGAACCTGGAGGAGAGCCTGGAAGGTTTTCTCCTTCTTGTTTGATTTTCTCACATGGTCCTGTAGATTTCGGAGTGTCAGGAACTAGAAGCAAGACTGCAGTTGCTCTGGGGGTTGCTCTCTGGACTGACTGCCCCATTCGGATTGTTCCCATTGTATCTGTGTCTTAGAGATGTGATGTGTAGAATATTGTCTGGCTCTTCGAACTTCCATATTTTTAGATTTTGGTTAAACAAGAGTCTTCTTTCTGGCTCTCTAGGATTAAACCAGTTGGAATATCATTTCAGTTTGAATGAAAACAGAGCTCCTTCCCTGACATGGAAATTTTGAGAAACGCAAACTGGAGAGATGGTCTGGGTGCACCTTTGATGACCCACGGCAGAGAAAGAAGTATTCAAGACACCTCAGTAACAGTGATGAGTAACGATGAGCATCTTTTCATGTGTCTGTTGGGCATCCAGATGTCTTTGGGGAAGTATTTGTTCATGTCTTCTGCCTATTTTTTAATTGGATTATTTGTCTTCTTAGTGTTGAGTGGTGTCAGTTCTTTATATTTTTTGGATACTAACCTTTTATTGGATATGTCATTTGCAAATATTTTCTCCCATTCCACAGGCTGCATCTTAGTTTTGTTGATTGTTTCCCTTGCTCTACAGGGGAAATAAGAGTAAGCTTTTTAGTTTGATGTCATTCCAATAGTTTATTTTTGCTTTTGTTCCCCTTGCCTCAGGAGACAAATCTAGAAAAATGTTGCCATGGCCAGTTTCAGAGACATTACTGCCTATGATCTCTTCTAGGATTTTTATGGTTTCAGGTCTCACATTTAGGTCCTTAATCCATTTTGAGTTTATTTGTGTGTGTGATGTAAAAAAAGTAGTCCAGTTTCATTCTTTTGCATAAAGCTGACCAGTTTTCCCAACTTCATTTGTTGAAGAGACAATTGGATATTCTTTTTCCCATTGGATATTCTTTCCTGCTTTGTTAAGATTAATTGACCATAAAATTGTGGATTTATCTCTGGATTTCTATTCTGTTCTATTGACCTATGTGTCTGTTTCTGTGCCAATACCATAATGCTTTCATTACTACAGATTTGTAAAATAACTTGAAGTCTGGGATTTTGATACCTCCAGCTTTGCTTTTCTTTTTTAAAATTGCTTTGCCTATTCAGGGTCTTTTGTAGTTCCATATAAATCTTAGGATTGTTTGTTATAGTTCTATGAAAAATGTTATTGGTGTTTTGATAGGGACTGCATTAAATGTGTAGATAGTTTTGGGTAGGACAGACATTTTAACCATCTATTCTTCCAATTCATGAGCACGGAATGTCATTCCATTTCTTTGTGTCATCTTCAATTTCTTTCATCAGTGTTTTATACTTTTCAGATTATAGTTCTTTCTCTTCTTTGATTAGGTTTATTCCTAAGTAACTTATTATTTTTGGTACAATTGTAGGTTAGGATTTTCTTAACTTCTTTCTCTACTGCTTCACTGTTAGTGTGTAGAAATGCAACAGATTTCTGCACATTGATTTTGTATTCTGTGACTTTACTGAATTCATTTACCAGTTCTAGTAACATTTTGGTGGAGTCTTTAGGGTTTTCTATATTTGGTGTCATGTCATTTATACATAGTGGAAGTTTTACTTCTTCCTTACCAATTCAATCTCTTTTATTTATTTACTTTGTCTAATTGCTGTGGCTAGGACTTCCATATTATGTTGAATGAAAGCGGTGAGAGTAAACATCTTTGCCTTGTTCCTGACCTTAGGGAGAGAGATTTCAGTTTTTCCTCATTCAGTATGATGTTACCTGTGAGTTTTCCACAGATGGCCTTTATTATGTTGAGGTATGTTCCCTCTAAATCTGCTTTGTTGAGGGCTTTTATCATGAATGGATGTTGTAATTTGTCAAAGGCCTCTTCTGCGTCTACTGAAATGATCATATGGTTCTTATCCTTTCTCTTATTGATGTGACACAACACGTTGATTGATTTGTGAATATTGAACCACCCCCCACCCCCCGCAGCCCAGGAGTAAATCCCACTTGATTGTGGTGGATGATTTTCTAATATAGTGTTGGACTCAATTTGCTAGTGTAGTTGTTGAGGATTTTTGCATATATGTTCATCAGAGATACTGGTTTGTAGTTCTCTTTTCTGGTGGTGTATTTATCTGGTTTTGGCCTCAGGGTAATGCTGGTTTATAGAATTCAATTTGGAAGTTTTTCTTTTTCTCCTATTTTTGGAACAGTTTGAGAAGAATAGGTATTAGCTCTTCTTTAAATGTTTGGTAGAATTTGCCTGTGAGGCTGTCTGTCCCTGAACTTTGGTTTGTTGGGAGTTGTTTGGTTGTTGATTCAATCTCCTTGCTGGTAATTAATCTGTTTGAATTTTCTTTTCCTTCCTACTTCAGTTTTGGGAATTTATATGTTTCTAAGAACTTACACATTTCTTCCAGGTTGTGTAATTTGTTGGCATATAGTGTTTTATAATATTCTCTTGCAATTGTTTGTGTTTCTGTGGTATTCGTTGTTATTTCTCCTCTTTCCTTTGTGAATTTTATTTGAGTCTTGAGTCCTCTGTCTCTCTCACTGATGAGTCTGGCTAGATGTTAATCAATTTTGTTGATCTTTTCAAAGAACCAGCTCCTGGTTTCATTGATCTGTTCTATTGTTCTTTTAGTTTCTATGTCACTTATTTCTGTTCTAGTCTTTATTATTTCTTTCTGCTGGTTTTGAGTATTGTTTGTTCTTTTTCTAGCTCCTTAAGCTGGGTGGTTAGGTTATGTATTTGAGATAGTTTTTGCTTCTTTAACTAGGGCTGTATTGCTATAAACTTCCTTCTTAGAACCACTTTTGCTGCATCTCAAAGGTTTTGGACCATTGTGTTTCCATTTTTGTTTGTTTCCATCTATTTTTTTTTTTTTTTGCTTCTTTAATTTCCTGGTTGATCCATTTATTGTTTAGTAGCATGTTGTTTAACCTTCATTATTAGTGTTCTTTCCAGATGTTTTCTTGTGGTTGATTGCTAGTTTCATAGCATTGTGGTCAGAAAAGATGCATGGTATGACTTTGATCTTCTTGTATTTGTTGAGGCTTGTTTTGTGGCCTGATACGTGATCTATTCTGGAGAATGTTCCGTGCGCACTTGAAAAGAAAGCATATTCTGCTGTTTTAGGATGCAATGTTCTGAATATATCTGTTAAATCCATCTGTTCCTGTGTGTCATTCAAATGCTCTCTTTCCATATTGATTTTCTGTTTCAATGCTCTGTCCGTCCATGTAAGTGGAGTGTTAAAGTCCCCTACCATTATAGTGTTGTTATTAATTAGTTCCTTTATGTTTGTTATTAACTGGTTTATGTATTTGGGTGCTCCCATGTTGGGTGCATAAATATTTACCATTGTTGCATCTCCTTGTTGGATTGTCCCCTTTATCATTATATAGTGTCCTTCCTTGTCTCTTTTTACAGGCTTCTTTTTAAAATCCATTTTGTCTGATGTAAGTATTGCTATTCTGGCTTTCTTTTGACACTCATTTGCATGATAGATGGTTCTCCATCCCCTCACTTTTAATCTACAGGTGTCTTTAGGTCTGAAATGAGTCTCTTGTAGGCAACATATAGATGGTCCTTATTTTTTTCCCATTCTGATATCCTATGTATTTTTTTTTATGATTTAAAGATTTTCTTTTATTTGTTTATTTGACAGACAGAGATCACAAGTAGGCAGAGAGGCAGGCAGAGAGAGAGAGGAGGAAGCAGGCTCCCCACTGAGTAGAGAGCCCCATTCGGGGCTTGATTCCAGGACCCTGGGATCATGACCTGAGCTGAAGACAGAGGCTTTAACCCACTGAGCCACTCAGGGGCCCCAACCCTATGTCTTTTGATTGAAGTGTTTAGTTCATTTACATTCAAAGCAATTATTGATAACTATGTATGTTTTGCCATTTGTTACTTGTTTGTGGTTGTTTTTGTAGTTTTTCTCTGATCCTTTTTTTAAATACTTTTTATGGTTTGCTGGCTTTCTTTAGTGAAGTACCTGGATTATTTTCTGTTTATTCTTTGCATATCTATTATCAGGTTTTGATTTGTGGTTATCATTAGATTTGTATACAACATCTTCTGCATATAGCAATTTATATTAGGTTGATGGTTACTTGAGTTTGAACTGATTCTTTCCTCCTCTTCCTCCCACATTTTAGGTATATGGTGTCGTAATTTACACCCCTTTATTCTTGAATGACTTGACTGACTTTTTTTTTTACAGAAATACTTACTTTTTCTGTTTTTATGTTTCATACTCTCATTTATGGTCTTTCCTTTCCACTCGTAGAGTTCCCTTTAATATTTATTGTTGGGCTGGTTTAGTGGTTAATTTTTATTTGTCTGAGAAACTCCATCTCTCTATCTATTCTGAATAACAGCCTTGCTGGATAGAGTATTCCTGGCTGTAGATTTTTCCCTCTCTATAATTTTGAATATATCATATGAGCAGGACAATTCTTGAAAGGCGTTCTACGTCGAAGAGCTGCAGTGGGGAAAGGCTGTTCCCTGCAGTGGGCAGGAAGGGTTGTAGAGGCTGAGCAGGGTGAAAGCTGGAGGGCTGTTGCAATAATCTAGTAGAGGCAAGACAAAACGTAAAGAAGGAGGGTAATTGAGGGTAATAAATGTATAGGCAACATCAGACCTTGCCATAAAATAAAAAGGATCCATGAGGACAGTGTGTGCATTGTAAAGCCTCTATCTGGGCTTCCCTTTGACATTTCAGCCACAATTGAGACACCCAGGGTTAGGTCAG
Organism: Mustela nigripes; assembly: GCF_022355385.1. NCBI lineage: Eukaryota > Metazoa > Chordata > Mammalia > Carnivora > Mustelidae > Mustela > Mustela nigripes. The sequence goes on from NC_081558.1 coordinate 67,535,286, forward strand.
TTCACATGTACAGAGGAGATCTTAAAGATGGGTTTAAGACACTACTCCCTCTGCCATTTTCTTGCCCTGTTGTCCTGCAAATATCACACCATTTGTCCAAGTCTCATTGAGGAAAATTTTCTTATGTACCCATTGTGGATATCTGTGATTTGACTACTTAGTATCTGTTCCCTTTTGTCTAATAAGGCCTCTCTGATTTTTGCTTGCCTCATTCTTCAGTAGTGGAGCTTATACCTCTGGCAACAATGATTGGTTTAAGGATAGACACACACCCTAAGTCAGTCCAATCAAAGTGAATCTTAGGAATTTTTGTGGAAGTCACTGGAAGAGTTTTTTATTCTTTCCCATTGAGTGAAACCCTGAACTTAGTCATCCTGCAGCCATCTTGGCTTTAGTAAGGAAACAGTCATGACACAGAGATCAAAAAAGGAGCCAACAATGTATGGCAGAGCAAATGTATGATATCAAGGCAAAACAAGTCCTAATGACACTCTTTTGGGTCCCGGATCAAGCTACACTTAAAGTCAGAGAGGTTACCCTGGATTTTTCCATTACATTTAGATTCTTATATAATTTGCTGGTTTCACCCAATAGAACAGTGGAAATATCTAACTCTGCAGATGCTGAGCTCTCAAATCACTACCTTGAGCCCAGGGCCAGAGTTTGGTTGGTGATGTCTTTCACCAATGGACTTGGTCCTGTGCAGCAACAGCCCCTCTGGGCAGCATATTCAGTAATCCAAACTATCCTCAGACACACCCACGTTGACCCTCTGAAGCTGGCAGTGAGAAGATGAGCAGGCCCAGCTCACTGCAGCTGGAGTTGCGTGGGAGGCAGGCTTCACTTGGCTCAGCACCGGGAATGCCTGCAGGTGTGTATTGTCATCTCTGTGCCAGCATGCCATGTGCTACATTGCCTCCGAAAGAGGTGTTTCTCCAAAGCCTGCGGTGGAGGCTTGTGGTATTGCCATGGGGGAAATGGGAGGAACCAGGATAGGATTTTCATCCCGGTGGCATCCAGTCACAAGGGCAACAAGACCTCCTTGCTTGGGGTATACTAAAAGCTGTGGACTTGGTGTGTGATCCGGGTGCTTGAGGCAACCCCTCCCCAAAGGAACTGGTGCCAGTCCACCGAATCACCATCACCAGGAGGACCATAGCACTAACAACAAAAGCACTCACTTGTCTGGCCATGAAGGCTTCCCCAGGGCAGTGGCTCATATCAGATATGTGCTTCTCAGTAGCCCACAGTGGGTGCGTGTTGGAGCCAGGGTGCTAGGGTTGGATACTGGTAGCTTTGTAAGCATGGGCAAGTGGCTTAACCTCTATGCCTCAGTTTCCTCAGTCAAGTATAGATAATAATAGCATCAGCATCATGAGTTGTTATGAGGATTAAGTGAACGAATATCTCCAGGACTGGGTCACTTATAGTGAAGGCTAGAGGTCAGTGGGAGAAGCATTCTTAAGACTGTTTTTAGCTTACTGGCAAGGCTAGGCTTTGGACCAGGACTTCTAAGCCCTAGATCTTCTTCTGACTCAGCCAGAAACACAGGGGTGATCTTCACACACTTCAGAGCGGTTCATGCGGGCACACCCACACCCCCAGAGTGCAGCCTCAAGGGAAATCTCTGTCAGGTGTTCCATCTGAGTCAATGGCATACTAGGCATATTGTCATTAATTATACTCAAAGCAAGGATGTGTCATTATTCCCAGATTCTATGTCTGCAACTGCAAACAGGCAGGGAAACTTACCGGAGCTAATGGGGTATTTATTGGGGTTCATGGAGTATTCCTGCTTTCTCAGTCTCCCAACTTGTGACTGCTTCAGTGTTAAGGACAACAGGCAACTGAGCACTCTGTTGACCATTCTGACCTGACTTTCATGGTGGCAAAACTTGAGTCTTCTTCATCCATGTGGTGTGAGGGGGCCTAGATTTGGGGTCCTTGTGCCTGCAGACACACCCTCACCTCGCATAACAAGCCTCAAGCCTTACTGGCCATGAAACGAGATCCAATCTCACTGTGTTGACTGCCCAGCTTTGCTATGATCCTTTGGTGGTGCCTGTCTCTCAGGCTGGGGTGGGTGGACATCGGGAGTTCAGTGAAACATTAGTCGTCCTGAATGATTCTCAACCCAACTTTGGATAAGGATAAGTTCCAGGCAAAAGGGGACAGTCCCCAAAAAGCAGCTTGTTGGCTGGACCGGTCCAATAATCTTCTAACTGGTCTCTAGCCTTTTGTCACGGCCCCTTCGGATCCATCCTCACTGGCTATAGGGAGTGTTCTGTGAAATATGATGCTGCTATTTGCTTGTCTAAAATCCTCCCGTGATTCCTGCAGCCTAGAGAAGCACTGTTCAACAGGACTTTCTGTGACGATGGGCATGTTCTACATCTCTGCTGTCCAATATGGTGACCCTAACCACATGTAACTACTGAGCACTTGAAATGTGGGTGATGTGTCTGATGAACTGAATTTTTAGTTGCATTTTACTTCAATTAATTGAAATAGAAATTGCCACATATGGCTAGAGGCTACACATTAGACACTGCAGAGTTAGAGAATGAAATTCCAAGTTCCAGGTGTGTCCTAGCCCTATTTGAGAAAGTTTAATTTGTTTGCCAGAATTCATTCAAACTGGGGATTCCAGCCATAGCAAATGACTTACAACTCCCTAAAACCCTATGCCCACTTCACACCTCCATGCACTGGCATCTGCTGTTCTCTCTGCCTGGAATGTTATCATTCCTGCCCAAACACGCCCGCAAACTGCCTGCCAGCCAAACAGCCCTCCTTCAATACACAATTTCAGTGTTACCTCTACTATCAAGATTTATCATTCACCCCTGGCCTCCCCATGCAGAATTAACCACCCCACCCTTTCTGTGTCAGTACAGACATGCCACAGGCCCTTCCAACACTCAGAGTGCCCATGTGTTTCCCATATGCTACTCTCTGCAAGTAAAGGAAGACCCCTGGAGAGAAGGTTCCATGTCAAATTCACCTTTGGGCCCCCAGTGTCTGGCCTAGGGATTGGCTCGTATCAAGCAGTCATCAGATAATGGCTGAAGGAATAAAATCATTGTAGTGGACATATGTCGTACTTCAGGCTGTCCCATGTCCAACCTCTTGTCCTCTTCTGTCCTGGTCACTCTTTGGGACTTCTCTTTGTGTGGGGCCTTGGGAGTGAGGGGAGTTGAAAGGGAAGATGTTCTTCTCACTTCCTGGGCCATCCTTCCAGAGAGCATAAGGAACGCAGTGATGCCAGGGCGGATGGAGGTCATACATGTCATTTCTGCTGAGTGGCCTGCCAAAGCTCCCAGATTGGCTCTCCAGCCTCCAGTCAACCATGTGAGCTCCTGACTCGCTGAGAGTTGGCTGTCTCTTGGTAGTTGGCTATGAAGTGACTGGCAGTCATGAAGTTAACTCCCAGGTCTACATAGCCCTGCAGCAGGAAAGGATGTGTTTTTCTGTGATTAGAATCAATGGGTGACAGGGCTGAGCTGTCAAAATACACAGAGCTGAAGTTGAGTCTGAGCAGAGGACTCCCTTCTCACCCTGGGCAGCAAAGTAGGACCCAGCTGGCACCAAAGGGAGATATAACGGACAATGTTGGGATCTGGCCCATGCCAGGAGAGCACAGTACCATCTATTCCAACAAGAGTGACTGGGATAGCTGGTTAACCACATGCTGGGCTACCCTATGCCCTAAGAGAGAAGCAGGGGGCTACCTGGAGATTCCAGGTGATGCTGAGGAATTGTTTTGACAGGGATTGGGACACTGAGGGCCATGATGGGGATTTGGTGTGCTCTTGGCAAGTATTGTTGATTGGGCTTAAGTGAACATCCCTTCAAATACACTGTGAAGTGAAAACTGTATTCATCCCTTCAGCAAAGTTTATGAAGGGCCTCTTCCTTTGCACAAGATGCCATGTCAATAAGCATTCTTTCCCACCTCAGGGCCTTTGCCCAAGCTGTGTCTCCTGCCCAGATTTCCCTTTCTGCCTTGTCTGAACCACTCTTACCCATCATTCACATTTAGCCCCTTCATGCTCAGATTAGGTCTCCGGGACCTTGGTACCTCACCATACAGCACATGTCAGAGTTATAAGTGTGTAGCCAGTTATTGGTGAGGTTGTTTGAAGAAAGGCCTTCTTCCTTGATACACAGCAGGCACCGTGAGAGTGGGGACAGTGTCCGTCCTGTTCACAGAGGCATCCTCAGCACTGCATGCTACAGTGTCTGACACACGAGAATCATTTGTTGAATAAATGAGCAAAGGAGTGAAAGTGAAGAGGAAAGAAGGGAGAAAGGGAGGGAGGGGGACGGAAGGGCCGTAGCACTCCCTCTGGGCCTTCTGGGGACCACATTGTGATGTTGTCTCCACTTATCTTTGTCTTAAAAAAGGAAATACTCTGCTACATGCAATTTCTGCTACTTATACATTATCCAGTCTGTGGCACTTTATAGTAATCCGAAAGAACTAAGACACCACTACACCACACGTCAGACATGAAGGCTATAGATATTTGATGCTTTCTTCTGCAGTTCAAAAAAATACCAAATATAAATGTGGTGTTTTCTTTTTTTTTTTTTAAAGATTTTATTTATATATTTGACAGAGAGAGATCACAAGTAGGCAGAGAGGCAGGCAGAGTGAGAGGGGAGAAGCAAGCTCGCCGCTGAGCAGAGAGCCTGATGTGAGGCTCGATCCCAGGACCCTGGGATCACGACCTGAGCCAAAGGCAGAGGCTTTAATCCACTGAGCCACCCAGGCGCCCCTGTGGTGTTTTCTTATTAGTATTTTACATATGAGACTTGGGAAGAAAGGAGACTTACAAAAACTAAGCACTAAGTCCACCCAGTGTTGTACCCTGGGTGGGATCCTAGACCAGAAAAATACATTAATGGAAAAACAGGAATCTGAATAGACTTTGCAGTTTAGGTAATAGTATCTTACCAGTGTTCCCATCTTGGTTTTGATGAATGCTCCAAAGCTATGCAGTATGTTAACACTGGGGAAGCTGGGTGAAGGGTGTGTACACAAACTCTGTATTATCTTTTGTTTGCAACTGTTTGCAACTATTTTTGTTTGCAACTGTTTTTGTTTTGTTTTGTTTTGTTTTTTAGAGAGAGAGAGAGAGAGAGAGAGAGCATGTGTGGAGAGTGGGTGGCAGAAGGAGAGGGAGAGAGAGAATCCCAAGCAGTTTCCATGCTCAGTGCAGAGCCTGATGCAGGGCTTGATCCCCAGGACCCTGGGATCATGACCTGAACTGAAATCAAGAGTTGCATGTTTAACCAACTGAGCCACCCAGGTGCCCCATCCTTGCGATTTTTATGTAAATCTAAATTATTCCAACATAAAAAGTTTATTTAAGACTTCATCCACTTTCTTATTTTTAAGTGTTATAAAATATAAACCTCTGCATGGAGAAATGGTGGATGACTTTCATTGTCTTTATTACACCTTCTCTGTGTTCTTACAATAGCGTGTATTGCTTTTTAAATTAGGAAATGAAGTGTTTTTAGTAAAAATAATTAAATGGCTTGGTTTAGAAAATAGTGTGTATAAGTTTGTGGAAGTGTTGTTTTTAATTGAAAACAGAGTGGCACCATTATGATCAAAGTGTAAAAGATGTAATAATCCATAATCTTACTATTATGACAAAACTGGATTCTCAGTTTGGCACATAGCTGTTCACAGGTAAAAATAATGCTGTGAAGATGCAATGGGATTGGGGTATCAAGGTTTACTGCAGGTGCCTGGATTATACTTCCTGCCGATGCAATTAGAGCAGATGTGTGGTAATTTTCAACTGACAAGTGTTCAAAATGCCCAGCTGCTGATCTAGATCATGTAGAGGTTCTGAAGGTGTGTCCCCTCAGCCCCTTCAAGACCACCCATTATCGTCATGGTGTGTGTGGGTGGTGTGGTCAGGCAGGACCAGGAAGGTCCTGTGCCACTCTTTGTGACACCACTTGAACTTAGCTTCCTGCTGGGGGAGTGGGAGAAGCTGTCTCTGAAGCTGGAGATGTAGAATGGGTGCTAAGGGGAGCCTGCTGCTCTGAAATCATTCTACATGTGAGTTTGGAAAAAAGTGGGTGGTTCCATCCCCTTCTGCAAAGTGAGGCAGAGAATTAACTATTCATTGTCCAGTCACCAAAAGAAGAGTCCTATGTGACCAAGGAATGCTGGGGTTTTGCAGTACTCTGCCCCTGCCTTACCCCATCTTATATTCTCAGCTTGACTGTAATCATTAACTTTCTCTTCAAGACGTCTCAAAAGGTGTATGAGTGGGTCTGAATCCTGACAAATTAAAGTTTTCTTTTACCACATGGGAAGAAGTGCCATTTCACATGAAGAAAAGTGTGAAGTGTTTCTCTGAATATACTTCCCTCGTCTTAGAATGTGGAAGGTGGTCCCTTGTCCACTGCAGAGTATCAGCAGCTCTGGAGCCCCCTGTAATTTGGGATCATACTTCTGTCCCTGGGGAAGTCTTGCCAAACAGCCCTGACCTCAGATCCAGGCCCAGCCCTGGGTCACTGGCTATTCCTGCAAACCCCCAGCTCTTACCCATCTTTATTCTCCCTCCCTTTGCTACTGGGATGCTGGGTCCCTCCCTAAAGCCACTAGCAGTCCTCATGGACCAAGTGCCAACTCTCAGCCTGGCATTAAAACTCCCTCCAGACTGGTCAGACCAGTCTCTCACGCTTCCTTGCTTCTGCCCCCAAACATCTGCCCTTCTTTCTCAGAGGTCCTTCCTGCTCCCATTGAATTTCTACCCATTTCCAAACCTGAGTCAGGTCAAGCTTCACTGTGGGGCCCAAGGACAGGCATCATCAGTGTGTTAAAGACATAGAATGCTAGGACCACCCTAGACCTTCAGCCACAGAGCTGTGCTTTCCTAGATCATTGTGTGGTTTCCATGTGCCTTACAATGGGAGAAGAAACTTTGATATGAAATGATCTCCAGTGGGGCCCTGAGGCCATCAACAGCAGAAGAACCACCATGACAGAAATGTAGACTCCTGGTCATATCCCAAAGATAGAGGAATTGGAACTTCTGGGGATGAGACCCAGGAATCTTCATGTTTGACACCCTGATGTGATTCTCTTGTATTTTCTTTATAAATTGAATACTGTATAAATAAAAAAATCACAAATCACATAATTTTAATAGTAAGTAAATTTTAAAAATTATTTCAATAATAATTTTAATTGTACTAATTATAAATTAGTTTATATTGCTATAGACATTAGATATCAAATATAAGTATGTATGTTAGGGACACCTGGGTGGCTCAGTTGGCTTAACGCCCGCCTGCAGCTCAGGTCATGATCCTGGGATCCTGGGATCAAGTTTCACATCAGGCTACTTGCTCAATGGGGAGCCTAGTTCTTCCTCTGCCTGTGGCCCCCTCTGCTTGGTGCTCTCTCTCTCTCTCTCTCAAATAAGTAAATAACATCTTTTAAAAATACATATGAATTCGTTACTATATGTGACAATTTTTACTTAATACATGAAACACATTGTAACAAATCAGAACATAAGGGAGAAGGCTGACCTCTCATTTAACCACAATTCCCTGTGGCTGTCCCGTTCCCAGAGCAACTTCCTTGTATTTACACACACATGTATAATTCTGAGAGAAATCACATATTCTACATTCTATACATATGGTAACCTTCATGTCAATCTGGAACTTTCTTCTTCACATTCAGCAATTTCTGTGTTAGAAAGCAGAGGGCCTCCTTGTACAAAGACCACCAACTATTCCCTTATACACATTTTTTTAAGCCATTAGTGGGCAGTTGGGTTATTTACAGTTCTTCTGCAATGCTATAGTGAACATTCTTGAACACACTTCTTGCACCAGAGTGTGTGGGTTTCTTTAGTGCAGAAATAGCAAAGGCTGGAAAATGGAATTGTTGGTCATGGAGGGATGAGCATTTTACGTGTTTACATGTTATCGCCAAAATGGGGCAGAGCTTTGCACCTTCAAGTTTAATCTCTTTGTTTTGGGGTTGATTTCCCACGAAGTCTGGAACTGGACATTATGTTATGGCATTGGAACAGATGATGCTCCAAAGGCGCTTGATCTCACTTCCTAGGATCAGTACAGCCGATGAGCATTGAACCTCTCAGCACTGTCCATGGGCTCCTTGTTTTGTCTCCATGTACCTGATCCTTTGAGGTGGGTACTCCCAGAATGCCAGCTCCAGACTGAGGCCCTGACCAAGACTGGAAGGTAACGAGGGAGCCCATGTGAGATTCCAAGTCAGTGTCTAGTGCACTGTCTCACTGACTGTTCAGATTCTGGGTAAGCAAGTGACCAGCAGGATCTAAACTCACGTACTTGGACTGAGACTTGTTCAAAGGCATATTCATAGTTGACTTATCTCAAGAAATCATGAAGAAATTACCCCTATAGTAAAACCGGTGGGGTCTGCAATGCAGGGGTTGCTATAGTATGTAAAAGTCCCATCCAGAGCTTCATCTGGATGCCAGACAAAGGCTCCTTAGGAGCTGCTGCAGCAGAGACAGAAATCTGGGGGGAAGTCACTGAAAAAGCACTATTGGAAACAAAAGAAATGTAAGCCAACTTCGTTTTTGTCCATGAGTGAGGATATGTCCAGGCATCAGCATCTCCCTCTGTACCTGGGCTCTTTCCTTGACCTGGAATAAGAAGCCACCGACCTCGTGTGTCTTCTGAGTGGAACTTTCTTCCAGTTCTCCAGGGTTATAGTGATAGATGCTGAATTTAACAGTATCCCCAGGCCTCCGTCCTTCAGGAGCACAGTGACACTCCGCCTGGTTTTTTTCTTTGCTAGTTTTGCAGAGAGAAAATGTGTGACTTTTCTTGATGAGCAAACAGCCAAAGGTGTTTAGGAAGGTCTATCATTTTTCTGGTGGCAAGACACCCTAAACTAAATTCATTAGCAGCTCTTCTGTTTGGAATTTCAAAATATTCTCTGACCTACATAAATTCCTTGTTCTGTCCTCTACTAATACAAGAAGATTAACTGGGGGGCACTGTGGCTACAGAGCAAAGCAGTAGCATAGTCTAACAAAAAGGGGCTTAGAGACTGTTATTCCACTGTTGAAAACATCAAAACCCATGTTCTGGCCCCTGCTTCCTCTCTTCCTAAGGGTTTTTCTTCATGTCTATGGTATTATGAATAGAAGATGGTAGACATTGCTTTTTAGACACAAGTCAAGACTTGTCCTTAGTTCTACATGTATTTGTCATTTATTCATGTTTCTATGTTCCCCTGCCTTTTAGAAAAATATGAAAGGAACACCAGGACACAAGTTTAGCTATGTTTTATGAGCAACTAACTGTAATGAGTCCTACAGGCAAATGCTGAGTGGGTGACCACCAACTCAAATACATCAGTTGCCTCTCTATTTCTTAGTTTTCTTTCCCTAAATAAACAATGAAACAGTATGCCCATTCGTTCATTCATTTGACAAATGTTTATTGAGCTCTTGGTCTGTGCCTTTCACTGCTGCAGGGTGCTTGAGCTATGGTGGTAAACAAAACTCATCCGGTTCCTTCCCTCATGGAAGTTAGTTACCAGTGGACATTAAAGCTGTAGGGACAAAAACGCTGTATCGGTCAGAAGCAATATACATATCAGCTTACGGAAACAGTCTTTCCCCCTCTGTCTCTAAAACCCATGCTCTTATGTGTCTACACCATGTACAGGTACTTACTTGATGACACCTTAACGGTAACCAACAGTAGCCTCATCAAGATCAAATGCATGGCTTAGTTTTCATATTCCTGATGCTCAGGATGATGGGGTAACTGGCTTTGAGCCCTGAACATGGCCCTAGGCCCAAGAGTCCCTAGCCTTCCTCCTTTGCTAAATGGCCTTTCAGCTGGGGCAGCCATTGTAGACATTGAATGTATGATTACAATGGTAATACAACTGGTATTTTCCTACCAGAATTAATGATGGGTACATCTATGCCAAGATACCTTTGTGAATATTAATGATTTGAACAATCCAGTCCTGAGTTTGTGGACACTACATTTCATGTTCGTTGAACCTCAGCTGCTTTAGACTAGTGATTCACCCCACCCCAGTTCATAACCATGATTAGCATCTGAAATCTGAATCAGGCCATTTCGGTTGATTCCATTTGGTGAGTTAGATTTAGCTCACAGACTGTAAAAGAAACCATTCTGTCTTCACTCTCAATTTCTGGCCTTTCCCTTGGCTCTGAGCTCACATGAATACTCCACTAACCCACAAGTTTACTATTTAAGAAGTTTTGGGATTATCATGAATAAACCACAGCCATCCAGAGTGCAGACTGAGATCTCCTAATTAGCATCAGGTTCAGGCAAAGGGCCCCTGTTGGGAGGACCCGAGTGCTGACTGGGGACCAGAGTTTAGTCATGTCCGGTGAGTCAAGCCCCCAAGCATTGTAAAGGAGTGTATTAAGTGTTGTTAAAGGAGGGTTCAGCTCTTGCCAGCTGTTTTGTTCCTTTAACCACTACCCACGTGCCCAATCCACCTCCACTCCACAGAGCAGAAGAGATGGCTGGATAAGGACAAGCAAAACCTCAGGCTGGCCATTCCAGGAGTGGCTTGAGAGAGAGAGAGAGAGAGACTGAGAAGAGAAAGGGAGGGTGGGTGGTGGGCACCTGCCTAACTCATCCAACTTCTCCTCTTTAACCTTTCAATTGTTTTCTGAGAACTAGATGGTTCCTTCTCTTTCAAAATTATTCTTTGAGGGACGCCTGGGTGGCTCAGTTGGTTAAGCAGCTGCCTTCGGCTCAGGTCATGATCCCAGCATCCTGGGATCGAGTCCCATATGGGGCTCCTTTCTCAGCAGGGAGCCTTCTTCTCCCTCTGCCTCTGCCTGCCATTCTGTCTGCCTGCGCTTGCTCTCTCCCCATCTCTCTCTCTGAAAAATAAATAAATAAATCTTAAAAAAAAATTATTCTTTGAAAACAAAGGGTTTTCAACATCTTAAGAAGTAGGATGACTGAAATTTAGAGTCTTACTTCTGAACTTTTGAATCTTGAAAGCCACTCATTTGATTACTTGTATATTTTAAACAAGCGTTCATTGAGTAGCTACCATGTGCAAAGCACTGGGGATATAATGGTGAACACTTTCAGTCTCCATCTTGGAGGCGCTTGTCATCTTGAACCTTAAACAGAACTTAGGGACTTTGACAGGATTGTTCTTTTAACTTGGTTTCTTGTTTTTGTTGTTTGAAGGTAGAAGTGATTGTATTCATGTGTTGGAAGAGCCATGTCACATGGCCCATGATGTGTTATGGGAACACAAAGGAGACCACCAAATCCACATTGGGGAGGGGGTAAATAAGACGCTATGACGTTGCAGCTAAGACCCGAGAGACACAGAAGTCAACAATGTGGATAGGAAATAGATGCTCAGTTTGCCTTTCCATCACTGTGATTTGTAACTTTTGGGGTTATCAGAAAAAGGATAGGTCTTTCCTAAAGGTTGGCTGAATGCACTACCTGAGTATGACCAACCTCTCACCAAAGGCTGGCTCAGAGTGGTCATCAAAACTCAAAGAAAACCAAGTTTATTTTTCAGTTAGGAGTAGATCATCATGTATACCACAGTGCCCATGACTTTGGGACCAAAATTCAAGAAACACTGAGAATATTTCCTGATTTTCTTTTTTTGACTTAGCAAATTAGAGGCTAGAGGAGAAAGAAAGGAAGAGTTACTAGCTCTAAGTAACAAGAGTTACTAGTGCTCAGGATCTCATGTATTATCATTGCTAGTTTTAAAAACAATACTCTGTTGTCTGTGTAATATAATTACTTACAATCCCCCCTGCTTAAAACAAATTGGAGTAATGTCTTCTAGGAAGAGGCAAGAATATCATGGTGGTGACACCATGAATTTGTTGTGAGGGCTTGGGGGTTGAGGGAGCATTGGAAATGGTGTACATGGCACTGATGTTTTGGTCCTTGATTGAGAGTTATGGAGGGGATGGCTCACAGCCTGGTGGAAGAGGATGGACAAGTCATTGCAAGTCAATGGAAAGAGCAAGGTACTCTTGGCAACATGCATGAACAGAGTACAGAACCAATGTGGGTGTTCCACACGTGGACAAGAACATGGAAAGTGTGCTTGGCAGGATTAGTGTCTCTAAAGTGCCCCTAACATCCCATGCTTTCAAATACAGTCACATGACACTGTTTTGTATCCTAGCTTTGTGATTATAGCATTTATTTAGCTTTTATGAAAATAACACCATGAAAGAAGGAAACAGAATTTAGGGACTTTGACAGGATTGTTCTTTTTTAACTTGCTTTCTTGTTTTTGTTGCTTTTAGCGTCTACAATGCAGGAAAACCCAATTAGAATAGTAATATTTTTTAAAAATTCATACAAAATTGTTCAACCATACATAAAAGTGAAGGACAAAATACAATGAACCCCTGATTTGTCTTCTCTATAACCTCCCCCATCATACACAACACAATTTTTATTTGGCTTTGCTCAAATAATTAAAAACAATTTCTAGGCATCATTTCATTTCATCCCCAAATATTACAGTACATATCTCTATCACAGAATAACTTTAAAAAACATAACCACAGTACCATTTTCATGCAGTGCAATACCCAGAACATAGCAAATTTTCCTAAATAGCTCCAATAATATTTTTATAGCTGTTTCATTCAAATCAGGATCCAAATAAGATCTACACAGTGGGTGCCTGGGTGGCTCAGTTGGTTAAGCAACTGCCTTCTGCTCAGGTCATGATCCCAGAATCCTGGGATTGAGTCCCTCATCAGGCTCCCAGCTCCACAGAGAGTCTGCTTCTCCCTCTGACCTTCTCCCCTCTCATGCTCTCTCTTACTGTCTCTCTCTCAAATAAATAAAATCTTTAAAAAAAAAAAAAAGATCTACACATCATGTTTAATTGAAAGAACTCTTAAGTTTCTTTCACTCTGCAAAATATTCTCCCCTCCCTGTTTTTATACCATTTACTTGAGGAAGGGGAGAAATGAGTCATTGTCCTGTATGATATCCTGCATTCTGGATTTGGCTGATTGCTTCCTCCTAGTGTCATTCAACTTGTTCTTGTATTTATTGTAAGCTGGATTAAATTCTTATTAAAATATTTTTTTGGCTAGTAAACTTCACAGATGCCTTGTGTTTTCTGATGTATTATATCATGAGGTGCATGGTGTATGACTGTCCTACTTTAAGAAATGGAAAAACTCATCAGTGGGTTTTGGCGTTACAACATGGTCCATCCAAAGGTTCCCTGTCTACCTTTCATGTAATAGTTATTGATGGTGTTTGCCTGAATTCTTTATTTCATTAGGTGTTCCAGTGTTGTAGTTTTCCAACTCTAGCATTACTCCTATCTTTATTAGCTGGAGTTCTTCTACAAAGAACTCCTCATCTCTTTGGTTGCTCTGAGATACAGTTCATACTAGAAAGGCAGGAGAAATGCTTGGTTGTCTCCCTTTACCCACCCTAAACTCAACTTAATCAACTGGAGGCATTGTTTTCCAATGCTCAAACTGTCTCCTCCTTGGACAGTGAAGTCTTCTCAAGTCACCTCTGGGTCATCTTGAACTGACTCTAACAGGACTTGATAACAAGTGTATACAGATTCTTTATTTACCGATTTTTAAATAGATTTTATTTGAGAGAGAGTATGAGTGTGCATGCATGAGCAGGGGAGAGGCAGAGGGAGAGAGAAAAGCAAATTCCTCACTGAGCAGAGTTTGACACAGGGCTCCATCCCAGGACCTTGGGATCATGACCTGAACTGAAGACAAAGGCCTAACTGACTGAGCCACCCAGGCGCCTCTCTACAGCTTCTTTTTGATGAATTCACTAGACTTGGGAAATCTTTATACTCCCATCCCCACTATCTTTTTTTTTTTTTTTTGCCTATCCATGACAAGTAATAGTTTATACTAGTTGTATCAGTCAGGAAGGCTTTCAGCTAATAAGTAAGCATAATGAAAAAATAGAATTTTCAATTTTTTCACAGAACACAAAGTCTGGAGCAGGCAGCTGTTAGCATTTGTTCAGCAGCTCATGAGGTCCAGAGCCAACACTGCTGTGATTCTCTTGGCCTCTCCTTCCTGGTTGCAAAATGGCAGCTCCTATTCCAGGCATCATGCCCAATTGGGGCAGGAAGAAATGGGAAGGCCAGAGCCAGCTGCAGCTGTCTCTTTGTATCAGAAAAGCAAAAGCTTTCCGCAAACCATCCCCCTCCCAACTCAGCTGAATTCTACCCAGATCTTATTGGCCAGAAGGGATTAAATGGACACCCCTACTTGTAAGGGAGACCAGGAAAGTGAGCGCTTTGTTTTGCTGGGTTCCATAGTCCAAGCAGGCAAGGGAGTGGGGTCTGGAGTGAATATAGGGCTACTAGTTCTGGGCTACTAGTTCTAGTACTAGTCTTGAGTCCTGAATCAACATTTTATACTCTATTTTAAATTTTTTATTATTTTTTAAAATTAGAATATTTTATTTGAGACAGCACGTGCATGCGTGTGCGCACGTGTGTGTGTGTGTGTGTGAGTCTGTGTGTGTGTGTGTGTGTGAAGTGGAAAGGGGCAAAAAGAAAGACTCTTCAAGTGGACTCTGTGCTGAGCAGGGAGCCCATCCTGAGGGGAGGGAGGTGATCTCAGGATCCATGAGATCATGACCTGAGCCAAAATCAAAAGTCGGATGCTTAACTGACTGAGCTACTCAGATGTGCCTATTTTAAATTTTTTACATAATGTCTAATATTCCTTCATCTTGAAGCTGGGGGGGACAGTTGAAAAGAATTATGAGCTGGAAATGAATAAAGCTTCATTTGTAGGACTGCTCTAAGGAAATGAGTATCAGCTGTTTTGACATCCGTGCCCTGATGGCTCAGCTCAACTCTGTTCAGTTATCAGATGCCAACTCCAGGGGCAGGATCTGCGCAGCCAAGTTCCCGTCTCCTGTCTGCCCGGGGACAGAGCAGTCTCGCCTTCATCAAGAGAGACACCTCATCTGAGCTGTAGTGATCCACGTGACGCCAGAATACTCTTGAGGCTACAGATTCACAGAAGCCACTCAACCTTTGCTCTGTTCTGGCCAAGAGAAGGGCTAACCTGTAGCCAGCACTCCCCTGACACTGGAGCACTGAGCTTATTCTGCACTGACCGATAGGCAGCCACTGCCTGGAGCCTCACTGTCCTGTTGGCTTGGCCATCCTGGCTCCTCTCTGAGGAATCCACCACCTTGCCTATGACCTCCTTACAATCCAGCAACTGAAAGCCAAGGCCGGTCCTGGCAGGGGCCCTAGGACCCTATTCCCACCAGTACCAGGGCTGTCCATTCCATGTCTGTACATTTAGAGGTAATTTAAAAATCTTTTTACTATCTTCCATGAGAAAGAACACTGTTACTATTCCTACTGGTCATTTTTCTGGACTGTCCATGGCTGAAAGGCAAATGAGAACCAACTCAAGGAATGGAAGTGGGTAATTCCATCACTGACAATCTTGATTTCCTTGAGGCGAATGAGTCTCATATTAGAGAACCTGAGTTGTTCTGATACTAATTTTACTTTTCTTTTAATATTCATGCTGCAAGCAAAAGAAGCCAGACACAATAGAACACACTCTATATGATTCCATTAATAATAAGTTGAAGAAGAGGAAAGACTATAAGAAGTCACAAGTAGTTACCCTTGGGGGTAAGCATGGGTAAGGAAGGGGAACAAGGAGGTCTCTGGGGTGCTGGTTTTATTCTTTTTCATGATCTGGGTATTGAAACTGCTGGTCATTAACCCAGTATCTATCTTCTCCCTTCTCCTTTCTATCAGAATCTGGTCTCCTTGTGGGGGTGAACGTGGCAGCTGAGGAGCTGAAAACCACATTTCCCAGCCTCCTTTGGAACTAGGGCTGGTCATATGATACACTTAAGGCCAATGAGATGCATGTGAAAATCCATGGGACTTCCAGGGAATCTTCTTCAGGCAGAGAGTCTCAGAACTCCTCCCTGAGTGCACTGAAGCGTATACCGCCGTCAGCCTCAGTCATCTCAAATGTCCATTCATGCACTGTTATATAAAATTCCCCCGTGTCACCATGTTCTGTGGTTTGGTTCACTTATTCAACGAATTCTGATTGAGCACTTGGGCTCAATAAGTTGGGCATGAGCTGATCAGGTGTTACAGATTCAGATGTCCCAGGGCCAGGCCTATAATTAGAGATGTAGGCCTGGGCTGACAGACCAGAGCAGATGAAGGAGGACCTAGGCCCTGGCTAATAAAGAGTTGGGGGAGAGTCATTGCTTAACTCTAACAGCTAGTTTGACATATGAAAAACTAAAATCTCAAGTTGTCATATCTTCCCATTTTACAAGAGGCCCAGAAATCTTGATTTTACTTTTTAAAATTAACTCTGCCATGAGGCTGGACTTCTAGCCATGGCAGAGTAAAATCAGACAAACTTGGTATATTAGTTTTCTGTTGCTATGTAACAGATTATCACAAACTTAACAGCCCTATCAACCTATTTGTTAACTCACAGTTCTTGTAGGACAGAAGTACAGGCAGACTCAACAGGGCTCAAATCAAGGTATTAGCTGGACAGGTTCTTAACTAGAGGTTTTGGAAAAGAATTCATTTCCAAGCTCATTGAGGCTGAAGTCCTCACATTATACCACATGAACATATATAAGGAAATCAAATCCAGCAGCATGTAACAATGACCTAAGTGGAATTTATCTTGGGGATGCAAGGTTGATTTGGCATCTGAAAATTAATTAATGCAATGTCATATTAATGTAGTACACAAAACCTACATAGTCATGTCAATGCATGCAGAGAAAGCATTTGACAAAATCCAAAACTCATTCATGATGAAGCTCTCAAAAAACTCTGAATATAATGGAATTTATTCAAACAGATTAAAAAGCACCTAAGAAAAACTTATAGCAAATATCATACTTAATAGTGGGAGACTAAATGTGTTTTTGAGAACAAAGCAAGAATATCTACTTTCATCAATTTTTTTAAAAAAGATTTTGTATTTTTATGTAATCTCTATACCCAATGTGGGGCTCAGACTTACAAACCTGAGATCAAGAGTCACATGCTTTACTGATGGAGCCAGGCAACCCTAAGAATTAATCACTTCTATTGAATAACATACGATAAGTTATAGGCTGCCAAGAAGATAAGAAAAAGAAATTAAAGGCATTTAGACTGGAAAAGAAGAAATAAAACTGTCATGGGATACCTGGGTGGCTCCGTTGGTTAAGTATCTGCCTTTGGCTCAGATCTTGATGTGAAGGTCCTGGAATCAAGTCCTGCATTGGGCTCCCTGCTCAGTGGGGAGCTTGCTTCTCCTTCTTCCTGTTGCTCCCCCTGTTTGTGTCCCCCCACAAATAAATAAATAAAATCTTAAAAAGTAAAGAAAAGAAAACTGTCTTTACTTGCAGATGGTATTATCCTGTATCTGGAAAATACTAGTGAATCTGAAAACACCAATTGGAACTAATGAATGAGAATGCTGAAGGATATAAAAATCAGTATTTCTATTTTCTGATAATGAATAACCTAGAAATAAAGAAAATAATGCAATTCACAGTAGCAGTAAAAAGCAAAATACTTAGAAATAAGGGTAACAAAAATGTGTAATACCTAAAAACTAAAAAACATTGCTGACAGAAATTTTCAAAGATCTAAATAAATGGGGTGATATATCATGTTCATGAACTGCTAAAACATTATTGTTAAGATGGCAATTCCCCCCAAATTTATCTATACATACAACACAACTCCAATAAATCCCATCCTCCAAAAACACTGTTTTTTGAAAATTGACAAGCTGATCTTAAAGTTTACATGGCATTGCAACATACCTAGAATAGCAGAACAATTTTGAAAAAGAACATAGTTGGAGTACTTTTTCTGTACATTGTCAAAAGTTACTATAAAAAAACAGTAGTTAAAGACCATGTCACAGTGATGTAAGGATAGACATATAGATAAAAGAAATGAATAGGAGGTCCAGAAAATCCTTAAATTTGTGGTAAATAGATTTTCAATGAAGGTGACAAGGCAATTTGATTGGGAAATGATAATTTTTGACAAATGGTTTAGGGGCAACTGACTACCCATATGCAAGAAATGAATTAATTGACAAAGTATGTAGACACTTACTTTACATCAGCATAACAATTCAAATTGGATTACAGACTAAATTGTCAAATTGAAAACTATAAACTTGGGAAAAAAACACAGGAGAAAAATCATTTTCTTTGGCTCAGGCAAAAATTTCTTAGATATGACATCCAAAACATGATTCATAAAAGAAAAATTTGATCAATTGGAATTCATCAAAATTTAAACTTTGGCACATCTAAAGATATCATTAAAAATATGAGAAGATAAACCACAGCCTGGAAGAAAATATTTGCAAGTCATATATCTAATTAAGGGTTTGTATTGGAAATATATGAAAAAATTCTTAAAACTTATTAAGACAAATAATCCAACTAAAAATGGGCAAAAGACATGAATAGATCACTAAAGAAGATATATGAATGACTAGAAAGTACATGAAAAGATGATCAACATTGTTGGTCATCAGAGAAATGCACATTAAAATCATAGTGAGATACCTTTACACTTTTAGTCGAATAGTGATAACCTTAAAGTCAAATAATGCCAAGTGTTGCCAAGGATGTGGGGAAACTAGAGCCCTCATATTCTGATGATGGGAATACAAAATAGTAACTCACTTTAGAAAAAAAATTTATCACTTCCTTAAAATGTTATGACATGACCCAATAATTCAACCCAGCAATATTCCCAAGAAAAATGAAAACATGTCCCCATTTAGAGCTTATATAATTATTTATGGCATTATGATCCACAATAGCAAAAATGTGGAAATAAAATGTAATTTATCCATATAATGGAGTACTATTCAGCAATACAAAGGAAAGATCTAATAAAACTACATGAACTACAACATGGATAAATTTTTTTTTTAAAGATTTTATTTATTTATTTGACAGACAGAGATCACAAGTAGGCAGAGAGGCAGGCAGAGAGAGGAGGAAGCAGGCTCCCCACCGAGCAGAAAGCCCCATGTGGGGCTCGATCCCAGGACCCTGGGATCATGACCTGAGCCGAAGGCAGAGGCTTAACCCACTGAGCCACCCAGGCACCTCCAACATGGATAAATCTTAAGCCAAGTGAAAGAAGTCAGACACTACAGACTACACATTATATAATTCTATTTATATAACATTTCTAGAAAGGCAAACCTATGGAGATAGAAAACAAATTATTGGTTGCTAAGGACTTGAAATTAGAGTGTGTTTGACTATATATGCACATGAGAAAACTTTTTGGGAGAAATGAAAATATTTTTAAAATGGATTAAGGTGATGGCTGCACAACTTTATAAATTGATTAAAAATCAATGAATTACCATGTATTCTGGGTGAACTTTACAATACACAAATTAGACCTCAGTAAAGTGGTTAAAATAAAAATTAAATCTCCCAATTTTAAAGTGCTCACAAGTAATTCAAATTCTTAAAAAGATCTTTGTGAAAAAAAAAAAAAAATACCCCAAGTGTGTGATGTAAGTCCTTGGGCCGCCCTCTTGAAATGTCAGGGCCAAGTGGCATGAATAGAAATTTAAGTGAAATAAAATCCTTGTTTTCTAGGAGTTGAAGATCCAAAGGCAAAAAAGGGGAAAGTAAACAATTACAACAAGCTAAAGATAAATGCTCTAAGTGGGTTGTGCAGGGAGGTATGGGTTGAGAGTCCTTGGTGCTGACTGGGTGTGGGCTGAAGCACCACAGAGGAGGTTGGACGCTACAGTTAGGTTTGAAGCATGAGTAGGAACTCAGGAGATTGCAAGTGTGGGAAGTAGGGAAAAGGGGCAGGTGACATTTCCAGGCAGAGGGAACAGAATTGGCAAAGTCTCGGAGATGTGAAAAAGCAGTTCTCTTTGAGAACTGGGGAGGCTGGAGATGTGGCGCACATGGAGAATGGAAAGAGCAGGAAAGGAAGGTGGGGGCCACATCATGAAGGGTTTGGCAGGCCATGTTAAAAAAGTTTTGGGGCATGAGATTAGGAAGGAATTTATTGTTGGAGAACATGGGCATGCTTCTTTTGGTCTAAATTAAACTTTGTAAATCTTGGCAACATCATATTGTACTCATATGTACTCAAACATATTCATTAGTATACCACTTACTGGGTAGCAGACACTGTTTTAATACTTCAAATAAACTCATTTAATCCCATCAATAGTGGTTTTCAAACTCTAACTTGCATCAAAATCACAATTTTTAATTTAGTACACCCGGAGTGGAGCCTGAGAATTTGCATTTTGATTTGGTCCCTGGAATAAGCTGATGCTGCTGGTCGAGGGAGAACATTTTGAGAACCATTGCTTTACACCAAGTTTACCAGTGGCTTTCTACCAACTTTAGAAGAAAGGTATCATTATCACTGCCATCCCAGTGTTACAGAAGAGAAAACAGTTAAGCAACCTGCCCAAAGACATATAGCCTTAGTGATAGGGGTAGGATTCAATGTTAGGCAATGACTGCCGTGTCTCCTAGCTCACAGGTTACAAAAAAATGGGGTTAAGGGCTGGCATTTTCAATCTTTGTTTACAACTATCAAAAATATATTACACACACACACACACAGAGGTTGGTCTTAACTGACATCTGAGATACAAGACTGAAACATGCTGATACCAACGGGGTGGTAAGAAAGTCTTTGAGGAACTCTGTGGGCCATTCCAATAGAGTATTATTTTGATCCTACTGGGATGAAGCCAGGATTTAGAAATGCGCGAGTATCAGTGTATAAAAATGACTAATTAAATATGTAAAAGAAAATCTTTAAATACCATGTCACAATTCAAAATTGAACTGCAGATGAGTACTTAATATGTATTATTTTAAATAGGTTTATTTTAAAAAATTTTTTATGAATTATGAAAACTAACAATATCTGGAGAAGATCATGATGCTTTGTGTGTGTTGGGGGGCGGGGGAGATGAAAATTGCAATTCTTTCAAGAATGTGCTTGCTTTTCACATCTTGATCTAATTTGTAGCATCTCCCTGGTTGCCTTCCAATAAACAACTTCTTCCTTAAATTGGTGGCATTATGTTTGAGATCTGAATCACAGAGACTGTAATACAAACCTGCATGCTCCATCTTGTCATTTTGTAGAGTGCTGTATATCTAATTAAAGCTTCTTACGGGTCCATAAAAAGACCTAACATTAAAAAAGCAGTCTGTGTTGGAGGAAGCCCCTGGGAAGATTGGAGGAGGGTTTTCTTCATTAACAATAAACATATTTGCTTGAATTCAAAGTTAAGTAATAACATATTAATTTGCACTTGAATATTCTTAAATATTGCCTAAGCATAATCAGATCATGTTACCACATTTATGGTGTAGAACTGAAAATGGGTCATGTTCTTGCCAGCAGCACTCCCGTTTCCCAAGAAACAAGGGGAATGAATAAATGATTTACCATGTGGCCAGTACTGACTGTATCCCTGACTTTATTTGAATCAATTTGTTATTCTGTTGCTTTTCATTTATTGTTTTGCTATTCTTATGTCCTTGTTACCTTATAGATTTTAGTCAAAAAATGAGTCACATGGCAACAATATAAAAACTGTTTTGCAAGGGCTTACCTATTATGGCCATTGTTTTGTGGTTACTGTTACATCTCAGGGGCTATAAGCCTGGTGGCAGAGGCTATCAACTACTGGAATTCCCATGGGAGACCATTAGAGTAGCATTTTTTTCCCCTTTACAGGATTCCTTAAATAGTGCTATCTCCCTGAGGGGACAAGTGCATGGTCTTCGAACTTTTCAGTAATAAAGGACTGAATTCCACAAAGGAGCTATTGCTTAACATATGGCTAGAGTTAGAACGTCAGCGTCGAAGTGAGATTTTTCTTTTATGATCTTCCTAAATCAAAGTGATCCTAAAGTTGGGTTTTGACTCATCCTTAAGGGGGAGAGTCCTAGAGCCCAAGGCTTTCCCCAGCCAATGATTCATCACTCCATACTAGAGCATTAGGGTAACTGGGAGTCCCCCTTTAACAGAAAACCTTATGTTATCACCCTGAGAGTTTGCACCTCCCACAATCGACTCTTATTTTTCAATCTTCTTCAGACATGCAAAATTGATGCTATGGAGAGAATCTGGGGAAAACAAAACAAAACAAACCCCTGACATTTGCAGGTCAACAAAGACATTTGCTAAAGCCATCTAGATTTCTCTTCTGCACCCAGTCAATCTAATCAAATTTGGAGCATCTAAGCAGCTTTTATTTGTATATTTATCTTTTTTTTTTAAAGATTTTATTTATTTACTTGAGAGAAAGACAGTGAGAGAGAGCATGAACGAGGAGAAGGTCAGAGAAAGAAGCAGACTCCCCATGGAGCTGGGAGTCCGATGCGGGACTGGATCCAGGGACTCCAGGATCATGACCTGAGCTGATCATGACCTGAGCTGAAGGCAGTCGTCCAACCAACTGAGCCACCCAGGCGTCCCTGTATATTTATCTTTTCTTGTGTCCTTTTTCACTAGGTGTTTTTTACTGGAAGGGTGGAAAGAAAGCAGAAACAGAAAGGGAAAAGCGGGTTGGAGAAACCTGGCACCTGGCTTGTTGGCTGTCCCTTTCAGGCAACTCAGAGAGCTGATTAGCCATTTTGCAAGACACGCTTTCAAGGGTGGGAGTCAGAAGGCCCCCGAGCCCGCGCCCCCAACCCCTACTGTCGCCTCCAGCACCCCTCTCTGGTTTTGGCTAAGCTCCCTTCCCGAGACACCTGGCTTGGTGGCCATGCCGCTGAACCATCTAGTTAACCACGGTTAATGTCTGCTGTTTTGAATCCCGGACTTCACATGCTTTAATATTCTCCACGACCTTTTGCCTTTCCAGGCGGTATCCAGTGGAGGCAGCTAACTGATGGGGCCGCGCTAGTGTGTCTCCCATAGTAGACCTTTAAAGCCAGCGCCGCATTCAGATGGTGGGCTTTTTTCTTTTTGTTTAAATAGCAACTAAATCAATAAAATTCCTTCAAACTGGGTTCCCAGGTAATAAAATTGTAGAAAAAAAAAGAACATATGCATATGAGTATATATATACATATGAATGTATATTTAATTTTTCCCTTCCCCGTGCTTAAACTTGGGCGGGAAATGTGGTAAACCTTTAAAAGGGTGAATGAAGTGCTTGCTGCCCTTAGCCCGAGCTCCAGGACGCAGTCAGGTGCGCACGCACTCCCTCCCTCCGATTTCCCGCGACAGCTCGCGCTACTTTTTTAAGCCATTGTCCCATATCCCCGGTGCTTCTTTCACCGTCCCCTCTCCTCGTGCGCCTCGCCTACTTCCTACCGCCGGCCACAGCCAAATTCGCTGGGGTGAGACGCCGTCAGGATGCCCTCCAGCAGCCCGCGGTCCACAGCCCGCAGGTGCTGTCGGCCCCGCCCTCCCCGCGGCCCTGCCCCGGCGTTGCGTCACAGTGACGCGCGTCCCGCGCAGGCGCAGCCCGACCCCACCCCCCCTCCCCGCGGCCGACCGCCCGCTCGGTATTATGATTAGCGCTGGGTGCGGGGATTCGGCGGCCGGGAGGGAGTCGTCGGCGCCGCGGCCGCTGCGGACGGACGCCTGCCTGCCGGCTGAGGTAGGAGCTAGTGCGGAGCGCGGCTGGGCGTAGCGACCGTGAACCTCGGTGCGGGCCGGCCTCCGCCGCCTGGTAGCCTGCGCCGTTGCCGGGCTGGGAGTCCGGGCCGGGGAGCTCGCCGCAGGCGGAAAGTAAGTTGCGCGCTCTGCGCTCCCCTCGCCGGCCGCAGCGCGGGCCCGGGAGGACGCGGAGCCCGGGCTGCGGCGGCCGGAGCCGGCGCGGCGGTGGCGCGGCCTGGCAGCCGGGCGGCGGCTGGCCCGACGGGAGCCGGCACTGCGGCGGCCGGCCGCGGGCTCCCGGAGGCCCTGCCCTTGCCGCCGCGGCCAGATTGCGGCACCTCGGGAGGTGCCCGCATCCCCGCGCCCCGCCCCGAGCGGGCCGAGTGCGGCGCCGCGGGGCCCCCGAGGTCGGGCCACGCTCCCCGCGCCCAGGTTCTCTCTTGGGGTGTGTGTTCTCGGAATGTGTTTCCTTTTTCAAACGAATCTGGAGATTTGGCCGCAGCAAGGGGGGGTTCCTTGGTAAAACTGCAGCCTTACAATGGAATAGGGATATTGTTGTGTGTAGAGAAAGGGCATCGGAGTAGGGGAGGAGGAGCAGTGCCATTCCCGAGGGAGAGCTGGAATTTCCCCCCGCCCCCCCCCCCCCCCCCCCCCCGCGCCCGGATCGGGAAACCTCCGTTCTTTTCCGTAGTCATCGCCTGTTGATTGCTTTCTGGACCATTTTGCAAAACCTTCCTGCCTTTCACTTGGACTTGGGATCTAGAAAAGTGACAGTCTTATCCTGGGGAGTGGGGCGGGGGGAGGATCCTGGAGCTGTGCTATTCCTAATAGTTCAATCAGATCGGATCCGATCCGGTAGCTTCTTGGGTTCAAGCTTAGTAATTGGGGATAATTTAACCGTAGGGTTCTTAAATCTGTAGAGGTCTGAGGATATAGGACCTTTCACTCTGTCAGGTTACTTTTTTCTCTTTTTAAAAATTGAGTGCATTCTCAGTCTTAGATGCGGGTGGTAAAGCTGATTTAAGGAGTTTCACATTTTATCGGTTTTTAAGGTGAAGCATGGCTTACATGGGACTGCAAATGTTGAGTATCCTGCTAAATTTTCACCAAATATCTGTCAAGCATCAGATGCCTCAGTTGGGGTTCCTTGTATGGGGTTGGGACACTGTCTCAAATCAGCCTAATTTATCAGAATGTATATCAGTGTACTTTTAAAGCCAGGGGCTGTCAAGGTTTATGTAATCAGTTTGTTAATTTATAATCTTGTTACATTGCTTTCCAAATTTATAAAGTCATTCCCTTAAGGAAATCTGTCTTCAGCGTCTGCTTAAATATTTCTTTTGGAATTGGATTCCTGAGGAGGAATGTACTGTACAAGTGGTGATTTAAGCATACTAATTAGACAAGTTTCCTTTAAAAAAAAAAAAGTGCTGATTCTTTTATCCAACTAGCTTATTGTCCCTCTTAGGAAAACATGGCATGCCCATTTTACAGAACAAGAAATGAGAGAAATTTCATGACATTCCCAAGGCCACATATTAAAGCAGTGTAGTAGCTGAAAAATTAAGTGCCTGCTGCTAACTTCTCTTACATCTTCAGGGTTTTCCAGGCAGGGAACTTCGAGTGTCACCTTTCTGTTTTTTAAGTAGGCATTCTCAGTTTTTGTTGTTTTATTTTATGCATAGAAATGGCCCTCACCCTATTAATATTTTACTATTTAAAGTAAAATTTTCAGCATTGTTGCAGTAAGATCAGTTAATTTAAAGCATGCAAGAACCCAGAAGTTATCCTAATTTCTGTTTTTCTAGAACGGAAATATAAATTGGGACTTTGTGTTCAAATTTAATCCCGTAATCCTCAAATGCAGGCTTTTATATGTCCTTATTAAAATTGAAGGGCTTTCATGATATTTTTACTGGTCACAGGAAATACTGTTCATCTAAACCTTACTATGGGTGTTTCTGTCATATAGAAAGTGAAACTAAATGGGAAAAAAGTTATTTATTCTTGGAGATAATTGAGCAACCCTGGTTCTAAGCACTGATATAAATGAGGCATGATGTCTTCTCTGTAGCAGCTTGTCTGAACCTAAGAGCTCACTTAGTACACTGCCCAGGAAGGAAAGGGCACAAGTAAACTTTTCACATGGCCAGAATTTTAGGAATTGAAAACGTAGATGAGGAACTCTAAAGATGTGTTTTAACTGTGTGTGCGGTTTTCTTAACAGCCAGAGGATGGAATTTTTAGCCAAATGCTTTTATAATAAAACTATTACTCATAATTTAGGTACTTCTAGGTGTATGAGTGTGCAGGTAAATTCTTAGAGCAACTTCAGTAGAAAAGTTACTTGAGTAGATTCTAGCAGTTTTGAAAATAAACTTAACCTGTGATCATTTATTCATGGCGCCTTTGTGTGTCTATTTTTGGGGCTCTGGGTTCAAGGGTAGCAATAGAAAAATGAATAAAAACCAGTGACTGCCTCGAAGAGCTTATAGGCTGTTGGGGACACTGAAGTAAACATTAACAGTAGAATCCAGCAAATGCTGTGGCGAAGCATAGGAGAGCACAAAGATGGGGGCAAGGAACAATCTGATTTGGGAATGCTTCACAGAGGAGGTGACATTGAACACATCTGAAAGTACAGGTAGAGTTCCCAGGCAGAGAAAAGGGGAAAGGTCTCAGAGGACGCAGGGAGGATGAGAAGACAGAGCTACGTGATGGAGAAGGAACTTAGATCCAAGTGGATGGAAGGGAATTGAGGAGGTAAAGAAAGTACAGCAGTTCTTTCTTTCTTTCTTTCTTTCTTTTTTTTTTTTAAAGAATATGAAAAGGAAGGAAAAGGAATGGGGCAGGAGCTTGGGGGGATGGGAGGGAAGTTTTTCAGTATTCTGTTTTTGTTTGCTGAGAGCTGGTATAAAAGCTGTCAGACTTAATAGCCTCATGAGAAGCTGTGGATGATCTGGAGCTACATTATTCACACTGGTAGATGGTTTCCTCATCTGTTTTTCTAGAAGTCTGCTTTGGGTTGAGGCCTTATATCCCATGAGAAATCATTCCTTGCTGGTTGTAGGGGAGGAGCCTGTCTAAAGAGGATTCCTGCTGTACTGTACCTTCCCTGAATTTTTATTTCTCTGCTGCTTCCAGAGCCTCCTGAGATTCTGCCTTGGCACCTCCAGCATTTGGCTTCTGCTCAGGTAGGCTCTTCCATAACAAATCAGGCTTCTTTCTCTCTCCTTCCCTGTTGTATTATACCCTCCAAAGTGCTGTTCTGTAGCTGTTCAGCAGTTACTTCAAAGGCATTCACAGACCATGTGCTGTGATGTTTTAAGCCAGATTCGAAGCAGGATTGGGTGTACCTACATACATACCCCCTCAACTACATATTGGCCTGGAAATGTAGATTATGAAGTCTGTGCTCCAGATGTGTAGGGTACAGGTCATATAATGGTCAGATCCTAGCCCCACTGGGCCTCAGTTGCTCATTGGTCAATGTGCAGTTATTTTTCTCAAACTTAAAAGACTGTTGGCTCCTTGAAGGTAGAGCCCACTTCTTTGATTTCAACATCCCCAGATGAGCATATGCCTCATGTGGTGTCTCGATGAAAAAACTTCAAAAATCTAAACTTATTTTATTGGTTTTATCAGCCTATTAATAGACATACCCCATTTTAATATAGCTGGGCTAAATTTGAATTGTTTTTCAATCATAGAATTTTGGAACTAGAAGCAAATCTTTCACTTGATCCTGGCATGTAGTAGATGCCCAGGAAATGTTTGTTCCTGTCCTGTATATTTCTGGTCTGAGTGAATGGCACCATTTGCTACCACTCTCCATTAGAATCATTCTGGATTTCCTTCTTTGCTTTGCCTCCGTGCATTGAGTTCTGAGATTCTACTTTCCAAACGTGTCTCCTTGATTAATCCTCATCACTGCCCATGTACTGGCTGCTTTCATTTTTAGGTCATTAAGTGATCATTTACTTGGAGGTATTTTCAGTTGTCTCTTTACCTGTCCCCCAGCTCAAGTCTTGCCCTGCCAGACTGGTCTTCACTTTGGTACTGGAGTGGTTTGTGTAACTGTCATCTCTGATTGCCATTCCTCTGCTCAGAATTCTCCTTTGGCAGCAGTGGTGGCTGCTGCTGCTTTTTCCTCTTCTTTAAAGATTTTATTTATTTGAGAGAGAGCACACACGCATGAGTTGGGGGAGGGGGGAGGCAGATGAAGAGGGAGAGGCAGACTCCCCACTGAGCAGGGAGCCATCCCAGGATGTTGGGATCATGACCTGACCTGAAGGCAGAAGCTTAACTGACTGAGTCACCCAGGTGCTCCCTTCTTAGTGCCGGCTTTCATTTGTTCATTTAATAATATGTATCTGTATATTTTGGGTAGATGCTGTACTCAGCAGGCTTTGGGATACAGAATGGAATAAAATGGACATAGGGCTTACACAGACTGAAGTTATCATTTAGTTGAGTGGGGACACAGATTATTACTCATGTAATTATATAACTGCAGTTGTGATAATGGCCCTGATGGGAAGGAAATGGTGCTGTGAGAGTGCATGGGAGCTGGTATGCAGGGGTGTGGGAAGGGGAAGGACACACTTGAGAGGGTGACCTTTCAGCTGGGCCCTGAAGCCCTCTGGTAAGGGCTTGCCAGATCCAAGGAATCGAAGCTGATTTGCTTGGAATACAGGGCCCTTTGGGTATCTGGCCCCTGCCTACCTGTCTGATCTCATTTCCTATGCTATGTATGTATTATTGTCCCAGGCACACTGAGCTCTGTCAGGTGTCTTTTCTGAAAAGCCTCTTCCCCATTGTTGCCAATTACAATTCTTAGCTCAAACAAGGAAATACATTTCTCTGAGATGCCTCCTGTGAACTTCCCAAGGTAGGTTTTGAGGAAAGAACACCTCTTCTGTTATATCTGTCTCTGTAAGAGATTTTACAGACCTTGTGGCAGGGATTTTCCTAATATGTCTAGTAGAGGTATTTAGGGGCAGCTTGATGGGCCTGTAGGAGATATCAAAATAAGGTGGGAAATTAAGTATATAACCCCTCTCAAATATCAGACTCTCCTGGGAGGAAAGCCAGTTCTGAAAAGTTGGGGGGAAAATGGTGGATGACTTTGAGCCTCCTTGCATTTTGCTAATATATATTATCCCACTTAGTCTTCCTAATAATAACTGTCTAAGGTGGTGATTATCTTTGTTTTATAGATTAAGATGTGCCTGTTTGTAGAAGTTGAGGAACTTGCTGGGCTCCAGGTTCTGGGGTACTCTTTCTACTGCACTATGATGCTGCTGCTCATGTTGCTGAATAAATGAATTTTGATCATTGTAAAGTGCACCTCTTTTTAATAAGAAAGTTTGACCTTGTGGTAGTTTGAAATGCTGAATCTTAGGATGCTCTCTCCTCTCTAATGTTCCCTCCCTCTCTGTGTACGCACCTCTTAGGCTATTATGTTGTCTTTATATTGCATAGCTGGGGATGTCTTTATATTGTATAGCTGGGGAAAATGTCCAAATTTAATAAACATTCATCCATGTTGGTTTTTCTTTATTAGAGAAGTTACATTTTAGATAATGTAAGTTTTATGCTTATGATATAATAAAGTTCATTTCAGCCTTACAACAGGATACTAACAAATATATTGGTGGCAAGAGTATGAAGCTAGAACATATGTATCTCTGGATCTCTTTATACAATAGTCATAATACTCTATAGCCTTTTGTTTAGCAGTGGACAAAAGCAGAGCAATTGAATTTAAAAGTAAGGGTTAGCTTTCTGTTTTAGCTTATTTTCTACAGGTGAAACAGGTTTTTTTTTTATTGGCATAAAATATTTTGAGGACTACTGAAGAAATTTAGAATGAGAATATTCATACATTCTCAGTTTCAGAGCTTGATTTTGTTCTTTACGCTCCTATTTTATGTGTATTTTCTAATCCTCTTGTGATGGAAAATGCTTTTTCAGAAACAAATGGAGAAAATGTAATTTGCAGAGTATATTAAAATTGCATTGTGGGAAAGGATACAATTTTTAAGCAGAAAATGGAACCTTCCTAAATTTATCTGGATTATTTGCTTGGTGTTGGCTGTAGCTTTCTTGTCATCACAAAATTGTATGTAAATTCCAAGGTGAAGTTATTTTTAAGGGGCCATTCCATTTTTACATGATCAGTAAATTTCTGTTTTTTGAATAGTTATTTGCCTGTTACTTCCTTTCTTGAAAAGCAATTTCAAAACCTTTAATGGAATTGTTTGTTAATAATGTTTATTAAGTGGTGCTAGGGAATTTCCTCCATTTAATTGGTTGCTGGGCTAGGTAGCTAGAATAGTATATCAGAACTGGAAGAACACAAGAAATGTCCAAATTGATTTATTTTAGTGCTGTTGTTTCCCTGTGAGCTAGAAAGGCCTAGGTAAATGGGAGGCATTGTATTGTTGCAGGAAAAAGTGGAGGGTCCAGGACTCGGGTTGGGGAGAGGACCTAGAGTCCAACCCAGGCAGTGCTTAGCTGGGTATAGGACTGGGGCAAAGGAAGTCCTTATCCTTTTTGGCCCTGCTTTCTTTTCTGTGAAATGGGTATGATATTTTCATTATATTGCTGGTTGTGTGAAATAAGTGATGAAACAAATACAGAGTTCAGTACCAACATAGATTCCCAGTTATTACATTGTTTACCCTTTTTGAGACCTGCATTAAAATAAAACTGGAATTCTAAAATGAACTGTTGTGGTATGAAAGACATTTTTGAAATTTGAAGTGAGACAAAGTCAATTGTGGGTTTTTTTTTTTTAATGGGACTGAATGCATTTCTATATACATGTATTTTGGTTTGTAGTGGGGTTTTAGGAAGGTAGTATGGGTATAATGAGAGCTTTCTAATCTAAGAACAAAAATTGGTGTTTTATGGAACATTAAAGTGGATAGTGAACTTTTAAAATTGGTTTAACTTCTCTAATGCCGTTATTTCTATGTTGTTCTCATGTTACTACCCAAAGAGTTTTCTTCCTTCTGTTTAGACCTCTTATCAGCCATGTGATTAGAAGCTGGTTCTGTGCATTTTTATCTCTTTAAAGACACTTTAATTAAACTTAAATATAATTCAAAGATAGATAAGTGGGGAAATGAGTATGACATGTTTTCCATTCATTAGTTTTGAGAAAGTAAGAGACCATCATAGTTGCCTAGGTGGTAAGCCAGTAGGTATTTTTCAGGATCAGCCTCCTTAACCTTACTAACTTATTTCATGTCTACCCCAAGTCATAACTTCACCCACGCTGATGTTCTTCTTTCCGAGGAGGTTGGCCAGCCAGCCAACTGTGTGCTCTGCTGCCTTGGTTTTTCCCACTTTTAGGAATGGCATTCCACTGCTCCCTCTTGAAGGGTAAGCTCTGGTCTATGGGCTGCCCTGCCCTTGGGGATCCTGCCTTCTTTGTGTCCTCTACTCTTCCTTTGGCATACATCACCCAGGTTAACCTGTTGGGTTATATGTAGATAACTTAATTGTAAGGTTATAAATCAGTTGCTTTCTACACAATTAGGGCTCAAATATTTGCTAATGAAAATATTTACTAATGAAAATAGACTGTTCCTCTTGCTTCCTCAGTCTGAAAGAATTGCATACCTTGTCCCTCACGGGAAGCAAAATATTTCCTTGAATATGTCTTGTTAATTAAGATGAAATAAGTAGGTTTTAGACAATATATTTTTAGGGACGTTAGTCTTTTCATAGATCTCAGTGGAAAAGTAAATTGAAAATCATATACAAAAAAGTCAAAATTTTAATAAACTATCTTTTTTAGATTATAAAAGCAGCACACATTCATTGCCAAAAATTTGAAAAGAACAGAAAAGCATAAAGAGAAAAAAGTTGTATAATCTTAACATTTTGGTATTTTTAAAATATATATGCAGACAAATTATATGCTTTTTTTTAAAAAATTGAGATCATGCCATGAAATTTGGTGTATGAATTTTTTTAACTTAACATTTTATTGTGAGAATTCCCCCTTGAGATTAAATAGCCTCAAAATAGGACTGCATAGTGTTAATGTTAGGTGTACTATGATTTAATTGTTTTCTTATGCAGATCTTTAGATTATTTCTGATTTTTTGAATGTATAAATATCATTGAACATCGTTGACTATAAAAATCTTTATTTCTTTAAGACATAATCTAGTAGTAAAAAAAAAAAGACATAATCTAGTAGTGAGATTATTAAATCAAGGATAGTAATCATTTTAAGGCTCGTGATATATGTATTGCCACATTGCTTTTCAGAGATTTCAGAAATCAGATTTTCAGAAATAAAATAATTTGCAGTCTCTTTTTCTTATGGATCATGAATTTACTGTTGTGTCCAAGAAATCTTTACCTAGCTTAAGACCACAACATATTTGCATCTTTTTCTTCTGCAAGTTTTCTAGTTTCACGTTTTGCATTAGAGATATACACATTTCCAATTAATCCTTGAATGAGGTGTGAAGCTTGTGAAATAATTTACAGTCCTAACAGTGTAAGAGAATCTTAAATGGTTTAGTCTTTGAAGTCAAAGTCAGTGTAATGTTAGGTACCAGTATTTTTGTTCACAGAGTAGGCCAGGAGGCAGGCAGAGAGAAAGGAAGGGAAGCAGGCTCCCTGCTGAGCAGAGAGCCCAATTCGGGCCTGATCCCAGGGCAGAGACTTGAGCCACCCAGGCTCCCCTCCAGTAGTCTTTTTTAACCATTTTTTAACGACCATCTTCATCACAATATCAGCAGGGAAAGAAAAAGATGACAGAAAGTGAAAATGAGTCTTGATAGCTTTAATAAAAGTTTGGAAGATTTAGATTATTAAGTTTTTGAATTCTCCAAGCTTCCAACTTATATTGTCTTCCTGGCAAAAAGGAGTAATTGTGGGTTAGCCTTATTTATTTTGGAGTAACTTCTACATACCAGCTTTTGCTTCAGTCATTATTTGTTTGTTATGCGAGCACTTTGTATCAGGGCTGTCACCAGAAATGACACACTTAGCATTTTTCATCATTTTAACAGGAGGCAGATTCTGTTTAGGAATTCGAACTGCTGGCCTGGGTTTTGTGTCTTGGATGTTAACCCCGTTTGCTTTACAAATAATTAGTACTACTCTACATCAGTTAATAAATTGCCTGACTCCTGGATACATTAAAATTCTGTGATATATCCCCGACCATTGCTTGTTTCACTTAGAGAAAATAAAGATTACATAAACTGACGTTTCATGAGATCAGTCTGCACTGGTGACCCAGTCGCTTCCTGGAGAGCAGAGCAGTTCTTTCAGCCTGCCATTCCTGGTCACCTCAGTTGCCCCCAGTCCATTAAAATTGACTGCTTAGAAGAAAACTTAATAGAACATACTTTAGAAGGCAGTTATCTTCCCTTGGAAAATATTTTCCTAGACATTTGGAGGTACAATTTTACCTCTTTGGACATTTCTCATAATAAATAATTTAACCTTTGGGGCACCTCGGTGGTTCGGTTGGTTGGGTATCCCCCTTCGGCTCTAATCATGATCCCAGAGTCCTGGGATCAAGCCCCGAATCGAATTGGGCTCCCTGCTTAGCGGGGAGCCTGCTTCTCCCTCTCTCACTCTCCCTGCTTGTATTCCCTCTCTTGCTGTGTCTCTCCCTGTCAAATGGATAGATAAAAATTTAATTAATTAATTTAACCTTTTAATTTGTAGTTCCTATCTTGAGTCTATTCATTGAGTGTAGCCTTATAACCACATAATACTACATTGATAACCACGTGGTAATATTCAGCCAATCCAGTGAAAAGCTTTTGATCCTTCCGTAACTTAGGACCTCTTGACCTATTTGTGGTTTCTTTATCTTTGATTTATAGCTTATGTTGGTAACTACCAGGGGGAGGAGTGCTATTCTAGAAATGTGGAATATTGTTTATTTTGGATAGCGGGAAGAGCAG
This sequence comes from Mustela nigripes, assembly GCF_022355385.1. Lineage (NCBI taxonomy): Eukaryota > Metazoa > Chordata > Mammalia > Carnivora > Mustelidae > Mustela > Mustela nigripes. Next base: position 67,568,940 of record NC_081558.1, read on the forward strand.
TGGCAACTGCATGTAGGATTGTGTTTATTTTGCTTGACCAGGTGGTTGTTGATATTCTCAGAGGATTTAGTTTACTGTCTTCCTTTCAGCCTATGGGTATTGTTGAAATTCTAGCGGTAAGATTGGGGTGGTAGTAATCATTGGGTGAGTGTTCTTCTACTTCCATTAGTTTTTCTATAAACATGCAGTTTAGTAAAAGATACCAGATAATTTCATATGTAGGAAGCTTAAATGGCAATTTTAGTGTGGCTTTGCAAAAACTCCTCTTCAGTTATCTGTACTAGAGGAAGAGCATTGGCACAGATTTTTTTTTTTCAGTACTTAGTTTGGGGGGAGATTTTTGCATATTTAAATATTGGTGGTCTGATTTTAGGAAATTTGTAATATCCTGAATAAAATGTAGAGAAGCACATTGTCCTTTATGTTCCACTCCTCTACTTTCTCATGCCATGGATTGGCCGCGCAGAGCAACCTTTGTTCAGTGTGCAGTTTTGTCCTCCCCTAGAGGTGTGGGTAAGAGACATTTGTTTGATATACAGACCACACTGCAGTAGTGATGTTGTCTATGAAAATCTAAAAGTGAATTTTGACAAGAATAACAGGGTGAATTCCAAATTGACAGTAGATTTAACAGAGGCTGGTTCTACAACTGTGTTTAGCAGCTTGCAATATATGTGTAGGGCCACCCACACTTCCTTCCTCTTCTCCAGCCACACCCGCACACTTCAATTTGCTTCTCTCTTTAGTTGGGAGAACATCAGTATATTCTTGCAACATGTACTGGTGGTTATTTCTCAAACATGAATTTCCATATTATAAACACTTTCGACTAGTTGGCCTGTTTCATTTAGGCCCAGCCCAGTTACCATGCATGTGTGAACATATGCTAAATAAGATTGCTTTAGAATAGTCTAATTTAGTTTTTTAGGTTTTGCTGTTTTAAAAGATGGCGTCTTTGTTATGTAGTCATTAAAAATACTGATTTACAAGAACTCCGTGTTTGAGAAAATGTTCATTATGTAGAAGAAAAGGTAGTCTCAAACTTCATATATATTATCTTAGCTTTGTAAAGAAACATAGGTATAAAGGATATATACTAATAGTTAAAGAGAAATCATCTTAGGTGAAATTACGGATGATTTCCCCCCCACCCCGTGTTGTGCTTTTCTGCACTTTCCGAATTTTCTGAGGTAAATTGTATCAACTTGTTTTGTAGAGAGAAATACTTTTTAAATGGTTGTAAACTTTTCTCCTCTCTGTGTCTGTGTCTCTTTATATTCCATTTTATTAAAAAAAATTTGTGTCTGGGTATATATTATATGTAGAAAATAATTGGGAAGGAAAGTGGGTATCAAACTGTTAATAGAGATTGTCACAGAGAATAGAATAATGGATGATCTGTATAAAAAATTATTTTTGCCAGTTTATATGTTCTAATTGTATATTTTCCTGTATTGTACAGGTATTTATTTCATAATTTCATAATAGAAGCAAAATACTAAAACAAAGAAAAGTGATATGTCAAGTGGAAAAAGCAGGCTACAAGATATAAAGTTATGTATAGAATGATCACACTTTTGTAAGACAAAATAAAGAAGAAGCTATATATAAGTATTTGCAGAAAGATCACCAAAATATTGGAAGTGCTTATTTTCAGGGGTAGGACGATGGATGCCTTTTTATTCCTAGTCTGTATTTTCCAGATTTTCTGTAAGAATATATTACTTTTGGGGGAAAAAATGTAAAGGAGCGTTTAATTCTTTTTGAAAAGGTAGATTTGAAAGAAAGTCATCTTGATACCATTTTGAAAACAAATACTTGGGTTTTGTGTGATGTTTTATTGAAAAATAATCAGACTTTGATACCCAACTAGAGTTACTATTTTCTTTATATTATGGTCGTACATCAGTCATTTTCAGTTTAGTACATTTTAGTAATGTACTAAAGCAGCTCAGTGAATTCATTCTCTTGAAGTAGGGTAGAAGAATTTCTACTTAGATGAGGGAGAGTACCATTGTTTTAACAATGATGGTGGTGGTAAAATAGCTAGTGTTTCCTATGTACTCTGTGTCAAGCTTCACTCTGAATACTCTTCCTTTACTAACTTATTTAATTAATTCTCACTCTAACCTATGAAGCTGTACTCTTACTATTAACATTTTTTCATGAGGAAGCTGATCGTAGAGAGGTCAGGTCTTGCTGAGGTCCTGTGGCTAGTAATAGGTGAGGTGGGATTCAGATCCAGTCACTGGCTCTCAGAACCAGTGCTCAGCCACACTGCCTGCCTTGCCTAGAGACTGGATGGTGGAAAGCAAGCAAGGGTAATGTCAGGAGCCACCACATCCCTTCGAGCTGAAGGAGCAGGTATCATTCTAGTGTTCTTAGGTCTCTAGAGGTGGCCCTGTGCCCATGACCTTGCTGGCCCTCTGTGAGGGTAATGATTACCTGGATGCTCACCTTTAATGTGTTGTGTAAATTGTGTTGGCCTAGTGTGAATGTTTCAGCCTTTCAGTATTTGTGGGATATTTCAGTGTTGTGGAAAGGACTGTAAGGGCACCTCAGCCAAGTACTCTTCACCGTGCCACAGACTTAGATGTGATCTGTTCACATTCTCTGTTCATAGTGATAGTTCTTCTTTACTGTTGAACGGAAAGCCTCTGGTGTGAAGGTGTTTTGTGTGTTCTCAGATGCTGGCATTGTAATTGATTTCTGCTGGCTTGCTAGAAGATCATATGTTGTAAAGGTTGCCCTTCCTCGCTGTGGGAGTGAGTGTAGCAGGAACCGTCAAGGTTTCTTGCAGGCAAGCTGGGCTTGGAAACTAGGCTGGACAGGATTGGGCCTGCCCACTGCTGCTGATTGGGCAAGTCAAGCCTCATTGTGCCTAGCTTGCAGGCTTTTAGTGATGATCCATGAAATGTGGATTTGATGCCTGTTTTACCCAGGAAACATTCAGAAAATGGCAAATCGTCTGTTGTTTGTGATTATTATTTCCTCCTCCTTCTAGTGGAACAATCTGTCTGATCAGGCTACCTGGAACTATCTTCGTGTATCTGTTCACTGTTAACTTCCTGTTCACTCAAGATTCTTTGAATGGGTTATAATTCACAGAGGGGAGAGAGATGGTGGGAGAGGAGACAGGGTCACTAAAAACAAACTTGCCCTTTTTATATGTTTGTCTGGATCGACCTTTAAGATGTATATTTTGACTTTAAGCAAAGTTAAATAGAACTAAACTAAAATCTCCTTCTGTGTTTTCTTTTAGGAAAAAGAAGCAACTAACAAAAGACAGTGGTAACAAGGATTATTCAGTGTGCGGTTTGCAGGGTATGTGCTGGAGCCATCACAGAGTCTACCTGCGCTTGCTGCAAGCCACATATGCATGTTCGGCATTGATGTTCAGAGTGACTTGTGGCACTAGAAGGTCCTCAGAGATCAAAGACAATTTAGTTATTCCTATGCCAACACAAAATGCACTCGATGGTGGGGTTGCACAGTGGGCTGGTACTTAAAGAAGATGTTCAGTAACAAAGATATTTTTCTTTCCAACCTTCAGAGAATCATAACATCCTGTTTTTAGGTATATAATTATAGTTTCATAGACCCTGGAAAGGGATATGTATACAAAACAAAGTAGAAAGAGTTTCTTAATACTGGAGGTGATCACTATTTCATTCCAGAATAGTCTCATTTTCAAGAGACCTTTTTAGATTTTTTTCCCATGAACTCTTTAGTAGATTAAAAACTGTTTTCATTGTACCCTTTTGCTGGCACAGTTCTGGGAAGAGAAACCTCAGAATTTTAGTTGTAATTGTTTCTGAGTGTCGGAGACCCTAACAAAAGACTGTCTTTCCTCATCTGTATACACATTTGTCACTTTTGAAATAAGGCAAAATTAAAACTGGGAAAACCTAATTAATTTAATTAAAATATAATTAAATTCAGATTTATTCCTAAAATCTGATTTATATGCCACTTTATAGTAATATATTTAAACTAAAGTGATAGATGAAAAAACAAATAATGTATTACCTGGAGGCGACCTGAAATTGTTTTTTTTTTTTTTAAAGATTTTATTTATTTATTTGACAGAGAGAAATCACAAGTAGGCAGAGAGGCAGGCAGAGAGAGAGAGAGGAGGAAGCAGGCTCCCTGCCAAGCAGAGAGCCCGATGCGGGACTTGATCCCAGGACCCTGAGATCACGACCTGAGCCGAAGGCAGCGGCTCAACCACTGAGCCACCCAGGTGCTCCCTGAAATTGTTTTGAAAGCTTAAGTTGCATTTACAAGCTTGTACAATAGAAACATACACTCAGATAGAATTTTAAGGATAATTACTGCCCTTATAATTAATCAAAATTAGAGATTTAAAGATAGTTTTCTGCCCTCTGGAGTTAGCTTAGAGTTTCTATTTTTGAAAATTAAATATGCCTGAATTAAACTTTCTTTTGGAGAACTGCTATCCTATTAAAGCAAGATCTTTTCACTCAGATTTTCCTGTTAATCTCATCATTAAAATTAATAGCTCGGATGATGAGGTAATATACAGTATGGAAGAAGTTTGCTTTTTCTCCAACACCTGTACATAGTACTGGCTTCTTATTTTAAAAATCTTTATAGAAACAGAATTAATTTAGTTTGGTTTTGAAATAAGTTTGTAGAAACTGTGTAGTATAGTTAAAAGCAGAGACTTTGAGGTCAGGTAGCCCTGAGTTCAAATCCTAGCTCTTTTACACACTGGCCTGGTAGCCAATGCCAAGTGAGTTACCATTTCTATGACTCAAAATGGGGCTAGTAATCCCTATCTCTTAGGGCAGTTGTAAGTATTAAATGAGGATGACATAATGCATTTGGTATATGAGTGACATATTGTACTTAGTGAATGGTAGTTAATATTTATATTTACAGTAATTGCTAAAATATAAAAAATGCATTAAACATACTAACATTGGCTTTTTTGGCTCTCTTTCTCTCTCTCTCTCTATATATACATTTTCAGGTGATCTCAGATATGTGTTTCTAATGATTTCAATTTGCATGTGAGAATGACTTTATTCCTCTTTTAGAGTTTGTACTTTAACTCTCCAGATATTATCCTAATATAACATCATTTAGAGTAGTTAAATGTTTATAAGGAAGATGGGCTTTGAAATAATTCAGTTTAAAGGTTAGTTGTAGCATTTTGATTCATTTTGCACAAATATGTATAGTAGGCTATTAATAAATGTTAGCTTTTCTTTTAAGCAAAAATGAGATTTTAAAGAAGTGTAATGCTAGAGCTTTAAAATAAAAAAAACACCTCATTTTATGTACAATTTACTTTTTTGGGGTATTTTCATCTAAGCAGGAATAGATAAATGTAACTACTATTCTGTTTCTACTGGAAACATGCAAAAGGTTTCACAGGAGGGCTATGTACTCACAGGACAGAGCTAGTCTTGGGAGATGGCTGTATTATTCACTGGATTTTGCTATAATTCTATTAAATTTTGGTCAGGAAGAATAGTAATGGGAGTTGGATATGTGAGATTTAAGGTGATATCTTAATTTGTATAATTTTATAAGAGCCTGTTTCTGTATTTAGAGTTTTTAAAGGTTTAGAATTTTAAATGCCATGTGAGATATGGTCTTTAAAACTGAATGGTCTTTAAGATGGTTTATGAATGCATGCTTGTTCATTTTTGAAATATAATCAGATCTTGGTGGGTTATGTTTGAGAGTTGGAAAACTAATAAAGATAAGCTAATAAAGATAAATAGGCTATTTCTTATCTTTGTACTTACCAGTACAAAGTAAGTAAGTACAAAGAGTGAGTACCAGTCAGTCAGCAAACATATATTAAGCACCTACTGTATGTCAACATGTTGTTCTAGGCACTAGTGTGACAAGGAGAGCAAACAATTGCCCTGTAAACATTTTGAAAAGAAATTGAATTTCAGAATTTAATAAACTGTTGATTATCTGTTGTATATTAAAGACTGTTCAGGGGAGGGTAGAAGGGGGGGGGCGGAAAGAACCGTAGAGTCCTCAGAACTTCGCAGTCTTAGGATGGGGATGGCTTATACAAAAACCCATGGAATAAGACCACACAGGGTCCCGAGCTGCTGTTGGAGATACGGAGTACGGAAGGTCATTCCAGCTGGGAGGGTTAGAGGAGGCCTAACTAAAGAGATCTGTCTATGTTTACAGGAAATAGTGCTAGCTTTGGAATAACAGGAAAAAGTTGCCGAGTTTCTGTCCAAATGTTTATTCTGTTTTCCCTTTTTTGTCAGTTCTTGCCTTGTTTTTTAAGACACTAAATGAAATTACTTTTGTAATATTTTTTTTAACTTAGTTTATCAAACTTGCTAGTTTTCTTATTTTTGACATCACCAAAAACTTATTTCAACTAACTTCTTTCAGTTTGCAAATTTTAATATGGCATTTAAATTCTCAGCCTTTGTAACATAAACTCAAAATATATAGATTGTATAGATGGCCCTTACTCATTTTTTGTCTCTGTTTACTTCAGGCTTCTCTTAAAACTTAAAAAGAAAGAGAGCTCTAAGAGAAAAAGCTACAGAAACTTAATTTTGTTTCTCCTCTTCTTTTGTAGATGTCCATGGCGACACTGAAAATGAATTCCTTATTTTCACCAGATATTCTTATATGAGAAGATCCGTTTCAAACAGTCTAGATATTTTTCCTTCTGTTGGACCAGCATGGCAGGATTCAAGCGAGGGTATGATGGAAAGATTGCTGGATTATATGATCTGGATAAAACCTTGGGTCGAGGTCATTTTGCAGTGGTTAAACTTGCCAGGCATGTCTTTACAGGTGAAAAAGTAGCAGTAAAAGTTATTGACAAGACAAAATTGGACACTTTAGCCACTGGTCATCTTTTTCAAGAAGTGAGATGCATGAAACTAGTGCAGCATCCCAACATCGTACGCCTTTATGAAGTTATTGACACCCAGACCAAACTATATCTTATTCTAGAACTTGGGGATGGAGGAGATATGTTTGATTATATAATGAAACACGAAGAGGGACTTAATGAAGATTTGGCTAAGAAGTACTTTGCTCAGATTGTTCATGCCATATCTTATTGCCATAAACTCCATGTGGTTCACAGAGACTTAAAACCAGAGAATGTGGTCTTCTTTGAAAAACAAGGTCTTGTAAAGTTGACAGACTTTGGTTTCAGCAACAAATTTCAACCAGGGAAGAAGCTCACTACAAGCTGTGGATCTCTTGCATATTCTGCTCCAGAAATTCTGCTTGGTGATGAGTATGATGCACCCGCAGTAGGTAGGTAACCTCCTTCCAGTATTTGCCCACTTGAATTCCACCAGCTAGAATGTAGTTGGTCAAATTGGTGGTTGTTTATCTGAAAACAATTTCTTAAGGGACTTTCTTAAATGTGTCTTTTTTTTTTTTTTTTAAGATTTTATTTATTTATTTGACAGAGATCACAAGTAGGCAGAGAGAGCAGGGGGAAGCAGGCTCCCTGCTGAGCAGAGAGCCCGATGTGGGGCTCGATGTGGGGCTCAATCCCAGGACCCTGGGATCATGACCCAAGTTGAAGGCAGAGGCTTTAACCCACTGAGCCACCCAGGTGCCCCCTA
>NC_081558.1:67576643-67664401 GCF_022355385.1 Mustela nigripes
TTTAAGATTTTATTTATTTATTTGACAGAGATCACAAGTAGGCAGAGAGAGCAGGGGGAAGCAGGCTCCCTGCTGAGCAGAGAGCCCGATGTGGGGCTCGATGTGGGGCTCAATCCCAGGACCCTGGGATCATGACCCAAGTTGAAGGCAGAGGCTTTAACCCACTGAGCCACCCAGGTGCCCCTCTTAAATGTGTCTTAATTAACAGATTTGGTTTCGTGAATGCCGTATATCCCTAAAGCTCACAGTCAGTTTGTTTTACCCTTGAGATGGCAAATGTTTAAAGTATATTAGCATAAAGAAAAATGAGTAAGTTATCATTTAAGGTAACCATCATCTACTCATTGTAATTCTTTTGCAGGTCTGAGTATGTTTCCTATCTTCTTAGAGTCTTCTTAGAGTCTGTAGTGCCCCTGGTCAGCTTCTTTCTGTGTATATCCTTTAACAGTCATTAAGATGTATATTGGAAAGGTACTATCAATATTAAAATACATTATGAAGAATTTGGACATGGGAATCATTTATTAGTTGTGACCTTGAAGAGTGCAATTGATCTCTCTGCTTTATTTCCTCATCCATGGAATAAATTGGATCAAATAGAGGTATCGCATCCTGTGTTATCATGTTTACCATCCATGGAGACCTGTGGGGCTGTTATTGTCTGCCTCATTTTATAGGACAGGTAATTGACATACAGACATCCAGAATCGTGGTAGCCCTGGGCATTCCCAGCTACCCTCTTTCCACTCCAGCACATTATTGTGTTCTCTCTTGTGATGAGTTATCTAGTTGGGGTAGAAGTATTTATTGCTTTTCAGCTTTTCAGTTTTGTCCCTTGGATCGTATCTGTTTTAAAGGTCATAAGAGAATTTGTTTATAATTTTTAAGGATTTGCTAAGTTGAATATGTGGTCAGCTTTTACAGTTTTTAGTTTAATTTTGAAACAGTATGCCCTAATACTACATGTATATAATATCATACTTCATAGATAGGAGTCATTTGAAATGCACGTTACAGAGTATGAAAGACACACACTGAAGAACGCATTGAAGAGTGCTGATTTTTATACTGAATATTCTCTACACCAAGACACTGCGTTTCATGTTAGACTCTGTTCTGGAAAAGAAAGGGTTATTGCCCATTACAGATAACAAGGTTTCTCCGAAACTTTTCATTAGAATATTTGAGTCAGAGATTTTTGACCCGAGGAGCAGGCTAATCAGAAAATGAAGCCAAGAATTAACAGAAGAGGAGACATAAATGTCCAAACATGAAAATGATGTTTAACCTCACTAATGATCAGGGAAGATAAAATCATGATCAGATACTGTTTCATACATTTCGCATTAGGAAAAACTAAAGTCAGACAAATCTAAGCATAGGTAAGACTATAGGTCATTGGGAACTCTTTTAGTATGTAGAAGACAATTTGTCAGTGTGTACTAAAATTAAAGATATACTCAATCCTGAAACCCAGCAGTTCTCTTCCTGTATACACAACCTAGACTTGCTTTCACTCTTGTACACAGATTTTTAAAGATTCTTTGATAGCATTATTGTGTATTCATCAGTAGGGAAATACATCATTTCATATTCATATGATGGAATTGGTAAAAATAAATGAACTATGTATGTCATTGTGGCTAGGGTTCACAAACGTACTATTTAAGAAGATCAAATCGGTGATAGTACTTACAGTATTATAACATTTATATAAAATTTTAAACAGACAAAGCAGTGTTATATTGTTGGAGGGTTGCTTGCACATGTAGTAAGGTACTGATGAATGCATGAGGTTAAGATAGTTACTTCTAAAGGGCAGGCATGCCTAGAGTGTTTCAGCTGTGTTGGTGGTATGTACTTCCTGACTTGGGTGGTGAGTACCTAGGTACTCACTGTAATGTTCTCTCTCTCTCTCTCTTTTTATTTTTTCCTTAAGTATTGCCTAATAAAACTTTAAAGTTTTTAAAAAGGAAAAGAAAAGTATCTGGGAGGATGCTTACCAGTCTGATAAATGGTTGGTGAAGTATGTATTAGGTGGAGTGCATGAGTAACTTTTCTTATTTGAATTTACTTTAATTTTGTGTAATTGTGTGATTGAGATAAATACAGAATTGCTTTAAAAAACAAATGGACAGGGCGCCTGGGTGGCTCAGTGGGTTAAGCCGCTGCCTTCGGCTCAGGTCATGATCTCAGGGTCCTGGGATCGAGTCCCACATCGGGCTCTCTGCTCAGCAGGGAGCCTGCTTCCCTTCCTCTCTCTCTGCCTGCCTCTCTGCCTACTTGTGATCTCTCTCTCTGTCAAATAAATAAATAAATCTTTAAAAAAAAAAAAAAAATGGACAGTTACCTTTCTGCTAATATAGTCTAGTTTATTGTGCCAGAGTCAGTCAGTGATTTTTCACAAATATATAGTAGAATTAGTACAGAGATTAAAATCTGTCCTTTTATTAAATTACCATATGTTGCTGAATTAAACAACTTTGATTCAGTTTTGTAAGTGTTTTAGAGTGCACTGGTCCTTAACATTGACACTTGGTTTAGGGAATCATCTGTTATTTTCAGAGTTAGATTTTGATTTTATGTATCAGCTAAACTTCTGTTTTCTTTGGTATTACCTTTTTTTTCCACTGTTAACTAAATTTTTCCAGAATCTTTTAGGTTGCCTTTTCTTTCCTTTTTTCCTTTCTTTTTTCTTGAATTGAAAGCTTTTTTTCTTTATTGTCCTAATTTCTCACATTTAAGGCTGTGTGTGGTTCTCTCCTGCAATCTCTGGTCACATCCTGGGGATGTCACTCTGCTGTCATTGCTCAAGTTTATCTTTACTGTTTTGTTTCTGTTTAAACCCAAATTCTTTTTTTTAATTCAAATTGGATAGATTTATTTTTCCTTTACGTATTTGGTTTTTTACTTGTAATTTTAGTACGTTGCATTTAGTAATGTACACTGCAACCTGATTGGTTTTTGCTTTGGGAAGTATTTTTAGATTTTCTGTGTGGCTTATTATACAGTGATTTTTGGTGATTATTCCACGTATGATTAAAATATTCATATTTTTAGCATATACAAATTTTTATGCATAATTAAGGTTGTTAATTATGGATTTTGTTCCTTTGTGTCATGTTTTTATTCTGATTTTATTTTCTGAGAGAATTATGCTAGTTTCTTACTCTAATCTGGAATTTATATTTTAATCAATTTTTACTTTATATGTTATTTTCAAGCTGTGTGAAGTATATAAAGTTTTGTGATTTATTTTACATGATAGAGTATACGTTTTTTCAATATGAAACTGTGTTTTGTTGCCATGGATTCTATTTTATTGTTTTGTTTTAGGATGTATTAGTGTCTTACTTTAATATTCAGTGCTAATTGATATCCATATCATTCCCTTTGCCCTACAAACACGAACTATATGTAGTTTGCTTTTACTTCCCTTTTAGTTATAGATTTGTAATTTGCTTTTATTTCTTAATACTTTTTTTCTGGTTCAGTAATGCTTTAAGATCTGATGAAGAATGTAGATAAATCTTAAAATTTTGTTCTTGAGCATCTTTAATTATTCCTTTCTTTCACCTTACTTCCTGCATGTGAAGAACATGGCAAAATCCATTGTGAATATATATTTTTTCTTTTTTTTAAAAAAGATTTTATTTATTTATTTGACACACACAGAGAGATCACAAGTAGGCACAGAGGCCAGCAGAGAGAGGGGGGAAGCAGGCTCCCTGCTGAGCAGAGAGCCCAATGTGGGACTTGATCCCAGGACCCTGAGATCATGACCTGTTGAAGGCAGAGGCCTAACCCACTGAGCCACCCAGGCACCCTCCACTGTGAATTTAAAAGTGACTAGCTGGCGGGGGGAGGTGACTAGCTGGTGTACCGGAAAAGCATTATCTTGTGAAAAATTAGATTAGTGAAACATAAATTGAGACATTCTTGACTATTAATTTATGTGTGACTTATAGTTTGTATAATATGCCAACTTTTGGAAATCTTGGCATATTCAAGCCAAGAATTGTGGTTTAACTAGAAACCACATTGAATGTAATTAAGACAGTCTGTTCCTTGCTCTGCTTTAGCACTGTGAAGAAATATCTCAGCAGAAATATCTCAGCATATTCCTTCCTACAAAAGAGTCTCTTAGAGAATTTAGGAAATGGGCAACCACCAGAACTGTGATTGTAGTAATATGTTTAATTATTTTCTCTTTGAAAACTTTTAAAAGGATTACTCATTTCTATACAGATTGTAGAGCCCAAGTTGTAATACCTTTTTGATAGAACTTTGAATAGTCCAAAAGGACATAAATCAGTCGTTTTCTCTTTGGTTTATCTAAATCTATTATAGTTTGTTATTAATAGAAAAGTTCTTGCTTTTATTTCTGATTTCTTCCAGAAAAACTGTAATGTGCCTGCTTTTATAGTCCCCCACCCCCAATCTGAGTGTCTACAGTTTCATTTCCCTCCCATTTATTAGAGATAGATGTCTTAGCAATGTTACCATGTTTTCCAACTTGAACCTTCTCTTCTCCAAGTCAGATTCTGGTTAAATTTTGTATTACTCTTACACAGTTTGTATTACTCTTACACAGTCCATTTGGACTGTGGGCCCTAATGGATTCCACATTAGGACTGTGGGCCCTAATGGATTCCACATTAGAAGATGTTGGCTTGTGTCACAGAATTTTAGGCCCACGTGTGGAGTTTGGGATTATACATTTTTTAAGGGATGATTTGTGCTTTTGTGTGTGTGTGTGTGTGTGTGTGTGTGCGCGCGCACGCGCGCGCGCATAGGGAAGTAGTATCTTGTTTCTTTTATTTAAAAAGATCTACATAAAACCTGCCTGCATGGTACGTGTCTGAGACGACCTGCAGCCTGGGCCTAGGCAAATGACTGTGTTGTTCAGTTGTACAGAACTGAAAACCGTATCCATAGAAATGTGGCCCACACCTCACAATCTAGCTGCCAAGTGCCTGGTCACAGACTCTGTAAGATACCTTTACAGAGTGTGACCTCATCCTTGTCATATAAAACCAAAAGAAAAAAATGCTAAACTTTCTGAAGTTTCACATGCCTATGAGAAGTGACAGTTACTTCAGACATCACAATTAAAAATTGATCTGACCTGAACCCTGTGTAAATAAAAGCACTTTATGGTATTAGCTCTGTATCCACGATATACTGGCTTTATAGTATGAATTTGTTTAATTATGTATTTAGGAAACAACAAAAATTCTGTGCTAAAATCTTTTCAGTTTTATAAATAAGCCATTATTGGATTTAATACTTGTCTTGAAGATTCTTGAGTATGAAATGTTATAGGTAGTGTAATCTATAGGTACCATACAAATGGGTTTTTTAGGCTAACTCAACCATTGATTTTTTTTTAGTGAGAGAAAATGAGGTAAAAATGACTTAACGTGCTTTTCATGTTTTCCCTACTGCATTTCCCTACTGCATAAGCCTCTGGTGCTTATTGTTCTCACTGTGTTTTAAGATTCAAGTGAAATATATGTTGACTGTGTTTTAAGATTCAAGTGAAATATATGTTGACACTACTTTGAAAAGTATAATTTATTCTACTGGTGATATGGTAGGATCTAAATTGGTGGTTCTCTCCTTCCCATCTTTAAGTTTCACCTACAGTAGATTTAAAACCAAGCAAACCTTGTGAGGGCCCTACCCTAGAGATTGTGATTCAGATAGTCTCAGGTGAGGCCCTCATCCAGCTTTTGTGAGATTCTGATGGCTTCTAGCCTTGCCTACCTATGAGGTGAAATCCTAGGTCAAATGTTTTTGGTTATTAGTGGAAAAATAGATTCCTAACATTTTAATTCTAATAGTCGTTAAAGAATAAGTGTTCAGAAAAAAAATGTTTAAACCTCTTTAGTTTCAAAAACTGAACAAGAACATATATTCTTTTTTGATGTTGATAATTGAGCTTAAATTTCTCTCTGTTCCCCCTCCCCCATTTTAATCACATCCTTTGCTTATTTAGAGATAAGTAAGTCAAAACCAAATTTCAGGTCCTTTCGAAATTTTTTCCAATGTTGTTCCAGTGCCAGGAACTTCAGGCTAGACACCCCTTACCTTTCTGTTAGGAGCCCAGAGACTGTCCTCCTTGTTTGCTTTCTACTGCTGTGCCTGGAGCTGCTTGTCAGAGTGTTCCTTGGCATTGTGTAGATCAGAAGGTTGCCTCACTGCCTTATATAAAACCATTTTCTTCAGAAGATTTATAGCACGTTCGCACTTTTCTAAGGCTCTTGCCACTACTAACTAGACTTGGGTTTGATTTGGTTTTACATGGGCCTTGGTGTTCCTCTTAATCCTTTCCTCTCACAGCCTGTGTGGAGAGACAAAGGTGTGCAGGACTGATAATCATAGGTCTCACTAGAATAAAAACTGGAAGTTACTATTTATTTACTTTGCAGACTAGTGCTCAAGCTTGGAGTCTTTTGGTACTTAATGTGGGGAAGTGGGAATTGGGCTGACTGACATGACTGTGCACATCTTTGAAAGAAGACAAGAGAAGGAACGGAGTTTAAAGACAAGTTTCTTGTCATTTGTATGTGCTGCTTGTTTTCAGACATTGACAGTTGCAGGTGAGAGGAGGCCCTGGGGCTCTGGTCAACAGTAAGCCATGAATTGTTGTGTGGAATAGCTGTAAGAGAGGGGAATTCCTATGGAGGTGGCAGTTTTAGGTAGTTACCACTCATAAGGGAAAAATATTATCAGTTCCTTTTAAAATTTACATGCATCTTTCTTCTCTGCTCAGAACACTTTAAAGACTTAACATTTCCTTCACAGTCAAAACCGGAGTTCTCAACAGCGGCCAGCATGGCCTCAAGATTGGCTTCCTCATTTTCTCCCACACTTTTTCCTCCCACTGTTTTTTCAGTTGCTTGCTCAGCTCCAACGATGCTGCCTTCTTGCTGTTAGTCACATTCCACTTCCATCCTGCCTTGGGGCCCTTCTGTCTCCCTTTCTCTACTTTGGTTCTTGCCTACTGCCGCCCTCTTAGCCTGGCCCCACCCTCTACTCCAAAGGTGTTGGGCCCCAGCACTGCCTATTCTTCTTCCCCACTTGACTCGTTTCTGTGGTCTCTTTTACTTCCATTTGTGAAATGTACTAGTTCTCACCTTTAGGATTGTTGAAGGAGTTAGATGAATGAAAAACATATTTGTACTTAGCATAATGCCAGACACAAAATCAGTCTTCAAGTCAGATATAAAAGTCAGCCTTTTGGAGGGATCACAGAATGCCTTGTTTCTGTGGTACTAGGACTGTGGTGCCAAAGGTTGTTTAAAGATCTTTCCTTTCGAGGTGTTTTCTTCCCCTTTGGAAATTGGCCTCAGGGGAATTTCTGAAATGTTGGCTGCTGTGGGAAAACTGGGAAGAAGAGGCAGGCCCAGGACCTTTGCTCTTGAGCTTTTCTCACACATGTTTTTAATTGTATTTAACTTTCAGAATGTAGGAAATAGGTTAACTTCTAAAGTAGGGATTTTTCTTTGTGTGTGTGTGTATGTGTTTTATGTTAGATAAAAGCAAAGGGAAGTATTTATTTCATAACTGGTTAGTTTCTTGGAACTTTAGAAGAGCTTTTTTAAAACCACTTAAAATAGCTAACTATCTTAATATAGATATATAGAATTAAATATACTTCTATTTACTTCAGGTTATAGCCTAGGAAACCTTTAGGGAGTTGAAAACATCAAACTGCATGGGGTTTTTTTGCTTTTTTTGTTTTCTGGGGTTTTTTTGTTTCTTTTTTGTTTGTTTGTTTTGTTTTGTTTTTTGTTGAAGAAAGACTAGTTTGCAAAACAAAAATTAAGTAGTTAGCACAAACTTTTAACACAATAAACTTGGAAACTTGTTAGTCACAATATACATTGATGGACAGACTCCAAACGCAAATGTTGCATAAAGTCACTGTAGTGTTTTAAGAACTGGTGAAAACTATTGACATGTAGGTGCTGTGCTTAGTTGTGCTCTTGTGCTTGCTCTGAGATGGCCTGGTGGGACTTGTTAGTGACACATCTCCATTTCTGGGGAAACTGTCCCTCCACATCAGGAAATTAATTGCCTGTGTGGTCCTGGAGTTGTCATGACTCCCAGAGCAGCTGCTTGGGAAATGCTTTCACAGTCACATTAACATACATAGTAGTGTGGTTTTCTTCTTCCAAGGGCTGTGGCTTCTCTCAGTTGGATCCTCACATGTTTACACAGCCTTTGGTGGAGAAAGATGGAGAGCAGACATAGAACAGGGCACCACAGAGCTAATCCAAGCTAATTAGCAGAGATGTACTGTAGAACCAGAACTTCCTTACAACTGTGATTCCAAATACATGTCTTTGCTGTTTTTAAATATCTTCTTCCATAACCCATTCTCCATAATTTGCTACCATTTGCTACCTAACCCACTTTATCCTTGGAAAACATTGTTTTATCTTACCTGTTTTTTACTGACCTAGTGTTACGGTGATATTTTTAAAATTGTATCCAGTATAGTGTAGAACAGTACCTAATTTAATATTATAATTCACTTATTTTAAACCTTGGAACCTAAGCCAAACATCATAGGACCTGTGTTTGAAGCATTGTCTGGTGAGTAGGAGAACATGACTTTGTGAAATGAGATCCTCTTTGTATATACATCTTAAATTCTGCCTAGAATGCAGCCAGGCACAGAGAAGGTATACTAGATAAAAATAACAGAGGGGTTGTAGATGGCATTTAAAAACAGAATGATGAGGTGCAGGGGACACATGCCCTGATGGCCTTTTGCCTTTGGTATTGGATAGGGTGACGGCCAGACCTTGCTCAGTTCAGATGGCTCACTTGTCCCCCTTGCTCAATAGTAAGGTCTCTGAGAGAGAGAGAGAGAGAGCTGTGTGTTTGTATCTTATCTGAGTCCCATCCCTATCACCTGGTAAATACCACAAGTTCTTAATGTTTGTTTAAATGAGTAAATATTATAGAGACAAACTAAAGAAATGAAAATTTACATTCCTTTAAACTTGTTTACAAACTATAATTGTGGCCACTTCCCGTGGTCCTTCCTGATGTCCTTGCTTAGGTTGGAACTTTTCCCTTGCTTTCTGTACATATATTAATGCATGTATATGCATTATACATATATATGTACATTTATCAATGTATATTTATTAATGAGTCTGATGGAAGCCATGGTTTCTCTCTTCATGGAGAGGCAGAGTGGCAGTTTCAGGCATGTTATAGATCACTATGAAGCCTTTTTTGGATCTGATCTTGCAGACTTATTGGGCTGAATAAAAAAAAAAGAGGGCTCACAACTTTGACAGGAAAGATGAGCATAGGCAGTTTTGAAATAAGCTTTGGAGCATAAATTATAGGTGAGGAATAGTGTCCTTATTTTTGTGTTTTGTCTACTTGACTCTGACTTGTTTTATACATTTACATCTCTCATTTTCCTTACCGTGTTTTAAATTCCCTAGTTATGAGTTGGGAAGATTGTGTTAGAAAATTGGAGGTAAGCTTATAGACAGGGCTTCTTCCAAAAGAAATATCAAGTCATGGGGGATATGGTGTGCTTTTTTGTTTTTTAAAGTCAAAGAGTCAATTTGTAGGTATTTAGTGTGTTTGATATGTGTTTTTTTGAGGGGGGTTGTAAACCCATTTTATGTTGTTAACAATATGTATCAACTATTCATTGATATTAGAAGGTCCTTGTTACAGTTTAAAGAGGTTTAACATAGATTAGGAGCTCCAGGAGATGGTAGGGAAGCCCCTCAGATAGTGTGATCTCCATGTTCCAAGGTATGATTTTCAGTTTTGTGCTCAGTGGTAATTAGTTCCTAGAAGACTGAAACTGGCTTAACAAATTCTTAGGAGACTAATATATACAAATACCAATTAATTGATATAGGAGACTTTAAACGTCAGTCCACTGCAAGCTTATATTCTTGATTCAGATTAGTGATATTTTCCTAAATTTACCTATTTTTTTCAGGTTCTAAAACGTTGGCATACATAAGATTTTCTTTTAGGGATAGTATAAATTGATTAGATTAAACCATTCTGAGGAACATTTGTGATCCATTGATATTCCTGAGGTCACATGATTCTTGTTAGGATTTCTGCCTCAGACCTTAGAAGGGGCCCTTCCCAGTTCTGGAATTTCAGTTCATTTATTTCTTTTCCTTCCAAGGCCTTGAAAACATGGTTTCTGCAAGTTACTATTGTGTTTCTAGTTGTGGTAGCAGGATCTTCAGTTTGCTTATCACATTATATTCTACCTAGAAGCAGAGAATTCCCAGTGGTTTTAGTTTAATTCTAATTTTGTTCTCAGTCATCAGTTTGTGAGTACGATATGTTCCTGTCTGTCCCAAAGAAGGACAGTCATTATTATCAAGTTGTCAGTAAAAAGCTTGATAAAAATTTTTTGGATTTACTCTCCAGCTTCAGTATCAAAATGAATTTGTTAGTCAGCAGAGACAAGAATAGTTAGAGTAGTTGTGTTCTGTTTCTGACTTTTGAGTCTTCTAGCTCCTGCCATGAAAAGGAGATTGCTTTTCATGTGTAAGGTTACTTTCTAAGGCTTCATTCTTGTGTTACTTCATGTAAAAAATGAACTTCAGAATCCCCTTACCAGTTAGAGAACTATTTATTGGTCACTTCTCTTTAGATGAGTTCTTGAGTTGTCCTATAGCAGAGCACCATGAAAGCAAGCAAAGAAAACCTCCTGGGATGCTGAAATGGACTAATAAGCCCATGTAAAAGTTCATGTATTTTGTTCATAGTTTTCATTCAAGGCCTTACTTGGATCCTTACTTAGTTAATTTTACATATAAAATTCTAGCAGTTTCAGTCGATTTGTATTTTCAACCTTCCGCCCATAGATGGTAACATTAGGGACTTTTTAGAGGCTGGCACACTGATAGCAAAGATGAGAAAGAATCATGAAATCATAATTGGGAACTTAAAAACATGATATTCCTGAACAACCAATGGATCAAAGAGGAAATTAAAAAGGAAGTGAAAGTTTCTCAAGACAAATGAAAAGGAATTAAAGACATCAAAATTGAGAAGGAAGAAGTAGAATTGTCTCTAGTTACTGTCAGGACTAATCAAATTCAGTAAAATTGCAGGATACAAAATTAACCAATCAGTGGCATTTCTATACACTAACCGATTTTCTGAAAGGAAATAAATTGATCCCATTTACAATAGCATCAAAAAAAAAATACTTAGGAATAAATTTAAATGAGGAGGTGAAAGATCTCTACTTTGAAAACTATAAGACATTGATGAAAGAAATCAAAGATACAAATAAATGGAAAGTAGCCTGTGTTGGATTGAAAGAATTAATATTGTTAAAATGTCAGTATTACCAAAAGCCATCTATAGATTTAATGCCACTCCTGTTAAGATTCCAGTGGCATTTTTTTTTTACAGAAATAGAAAAAAATATTCCTAAAATTTATATGGAATCATAGTAGACCCAAGATATAGCCAAAGGCATCCCAAGAAAGAAGAACAAAGCAGGAGGCATACTTTCTGATTTCAGACTATGCTGTTAAGCTGTAGTCATGAAGACAGTATGGTATGGGCATAAAAACAGAAGAATGGACTAGTGGAACAGAATCAAGAGCCCAGAAATAAACTCAAGTATATATAGCCAACTAATATTTGACAAGGGAACCTGGAATACTCATTCAATAAACTCTCTTCAACAAATTGAAAAATATTGGATATTCACATATAGAAGAATAGAACTTTACCCATCTTACATCACTCACAGAAATTAACTTGAAATGAACGAAAGACTTAAGTATAAGACTTGAAGCCATGAGACTCCTAGAAGAAAACAGAAAAACCTCCTTAACATGGGTCTTGGTAATGATTTCTTTGAATATGGCATCTAAAGTATAAGCAATAAAATAAAAAACAAGTCGGATTACATCAGACAAAAAAGCTTCCGCACAGGCAAAGAAATCACTAAAAAAGTGAAAAGCCAGCCTGTGGAATGGGAAGAAATATTTGCAAATCATGTATCTGGTAAGCAATTAGTATGCAAAATATATAAAGAACTCCTACAACTCAACAGTGGCAAAATCAGATAATCTAGTTAAAAATGGGTAAAGAACCTAAATAGACATTTTTCCAAAGAAAATGTATATGAAAAGATGCTCAGCAAAGATGTTCAGCATCACTAGTCTTTTGAGAAATGCAAATTAACATCACAATGATACATTCCCTTAATGCCTGTTAGAAAGGCCATCATCAAAAAGACATTTGTTATCACAAATGCTAGTGTGGATGCTGACAAAAGTGGAACCCTTGTGCACTGTTGGTTGAAATGTAAATTGGTATAACTAGTATGGAAAACAATATGGATATTCCTCAGAAAACCAAAGCAGAACTACTGTATGATTCAACAGTTCCACCTCTAGAAGAAATATATCCAAGGGAGACAAAAATATTAACTTAAAAAGATAGCTACACCCCCATGTTCAGAACAGCATTATTTATAATAGCCAAAACATTCAAACAACTGTAAGGGTCCCTCAGTGGATAAATGGATGAAGAAGTTGTGAGATAGATATATATATATACATATGTGTGTGTGTGTATATATATGTGTATATGTGTGTGTGTGTGTGTGTACATACGTATGTACGCACACACGGTAGATATTATTTAGCCATAAAAATTAGGAAATCCTACCATTTGTGACAATAATGAACCATGAAGATATGCTAAGTGAAATAAGACACAGATACTGTATGATCTCACTCATGTAGAATCTAAAACCAAACCAAAACGAACACCATACTTAGAGATCAGATTTGTGGTTACCAGAGGCAAGGCAAAGAGGCAAGGGAAAGGTAAAGTACCAGAAAGTACAAAGTCGCAATTATAAGATAAATAAGTACTGGGGATGTAATGAACAGCATGATGACAATAGTTAATTAACATTGTTGTATGATACATAGGAGACTTAAGAGAATAGGTCCTAAAAATTCTTTTCACAAGGAGTTACTAATTTTTCTTTTCATTGTATCTGTGAGATAGTGGATGTTAACTAAATCTATTGTAATCATTTCACAACACACATAAACCAAACCATCATTCTGTGTACCTTAAAGTTAGACACACATATGTCAGTGCTCAATGAAACTGGGAGGAGAAAAAACCAAACATGATAGACCCCTTTGTTCGCTACATGGAGTCAGGCCTTTAGCATTGCTTATGGGCTCTTGGATATAGGGCGAGGTATATACTTGTTATTGAAGCAGCACTAACGGGTATCCTAAATGAAAAACAAGATGGAGCCATCTTTTATAAGCCAGATAGTTGTTACTTTCTCTGCCAATGAAGGAACAGAGAAAAGTTATGTGCCAAGGACACAAAGGGCAGTAGTGCCATCTCTTGGACATTCTCCCTTCATTGCCAACCTCTAAGGTCTCATTATGATTATAGCACAGTGCCTGGCAAATGGTACCAC
Source organism: Mustela nigripes (assembly GCF_022355385.1). Taxonomy (NCBI): domain Eukaryota; kingdom Metazoa; phylum Chordata; class Mammalia; order Carnivora; family Mustelidae; genus Mustela; species Mustela nigripes. The sequence continues at coordinate 67,590,133 of NC_081558.1, forward strand.
ACATTTTTTTGAATATTCATGTCAGTGTCTGCTTTGTAACCATTTATAAGAACAAGTGTCCCCAAGGACACCATTGTATCTTAGCAGGTTCTTTAGCTGGTAGTTTTAAGTGATTTAGAAAAACCGGCTCTAAATAGTTCTAACTTCCTCAATTATCAGAAGGCATCAGAGGAGAAATTATTTAATAAATTATAGTGGAAATAATAGTAAATATAGTGGAAGGAGGAATGTAGATCCCTATCTGTATTCTGTGTCAAAATAAAGTCTAGGTAAACTAAGGGTTTGTATATAAAGAATTAAGCCACCCGCCCAAAAAGTAATATTCATATGATCTTGGCCTTTCCAAACAGGTATCATAAGAAAGAGTAATAGATTTGATTATAGTTTTGGGGTATGGTGCACATCTGTTTTTTTAGAAATCATTATGGAAACCAAGGAAATGATTTGTATTATAGATGATTACTATTCTTACTGTAGAAAGAGCTCTTACAAATTAATGAGGAACTCACCTGAAGACAAATGGAAAGAGTTCATTAGAAAGTTTATATAAACAATAAAGATGGAAAAGTTTAATTTTTAAGTAATTGGAGTATTCAAGACTTAGTATAAAACTACAGTAATGAAGACTGTATGATATTAACAAAAAGGCATACATATGGATCAGTGGAATAGAGTCCATAAATAAATCCACACATACATGGTCAATTGATTTTCAGCAGAAATGCTAAAGCAGTTCGTTAGAGAAAGTAGTTTTTCAGTGATGTTGCTGGAGCAATTAGATATCTATATGCAAAAAAAGTGAACCTTGATCCATTCCTTATGCCACTTAAAAAAACTCAGTGTGCATCAGAGACTTTAATGTGAATCATAAAATTGTAAAAGTTCTAGAAGAAAACATAGAAGATCTTTGCATCTTTGACTTAGGCAAAACTATTTTAGATAAAACATCAAAAACATCTGTAGAAGAAAAATTTGATAAATTGGATTTTATAAAAATCAACTTCTGCTTCTTAAAGATATTGTTAAGCTACCACCAACAGGGAGAAAATACTTGCAAATCACATATCTGATAGAGAATATATAAAGATTCTGAAAACTTAGAAGATATTTGCAAATGATAAATCCACAACGGGTTAAAATCTAAAATATATTAAGAACATATACAACTCAATAGCAAAAACACAAATAGTCCAATTAAAAAATGGGGCAGAATTTTTCCCAAAGATACATATAGATACCAGTAGACACCTGAAAGATATTCAGCGTAGCTAATCATCAGGGACATGCACATCAAAACCACAGTAGCAAATCGCCTCACATGAGTCAGAAAAGACAAGAAGTAACAAGTGTTGGCAAGGATGCAGAGAAAAGGGAACTCCTATGCAGTATGCACTGTTGGTGGGAAAATAATTTGGTGCAATAACTGTGGAAAACAGTATGGTGGTTCCTCAAAAAGTTAAAAACAGAAATACCATTTATTCCACTACTGGATATTTACACAAAGAAAACAAAAAATAATTTGAAAAGATTTATGCACCTTTATGTTTATTGCAGCATTATTTACAGTAGCAAGATATGGAAGCAACATAAGTGTCCATTGATGGATGAGTGGGTAAAGGAAATGTAATGCATGGGCATGCGCGTGCGCGCACACACACACACACACACACAGGAGTATTACTCAGCCATAAAAGGGATGAAATCTGCCATTGGCAACAACATGGGTGGACCAGGAGGATATTATGCTTAGAGAAATAAGTCAAACAGAAAGTCAAATGCCATGTGGTTTCACTTACATGTGGAATCTAAAAAAACAAAAGGTACAAAAGAAATCAGACTCTTAAGTACAGAGAATAAATGGGTGGTTGCCAGAGGGGTGGTGGGAAGGGGGGGTGAAATAGATAAAGGGGATTGAGAGGTAGAAATTTAAATAAGTCATGGAAATGGAAAGTACAAGTAATATTATAATAACGTTATATGGTGACTGCACTTACCATGGTTGAGCACTGAGTAATGTGTAGAGTTGTCAAATCACTATGTTGTACACTTGAAACTAATACAACATTGTATGTCGACTATACTTCAGTAATTCTTTTTAATAGCTTACTTAGCTATTTTTCAGGAAATAATGTAAGTACAGTCAAAATGACTTTTATTTTTTATTTTATTTTTTTAAAGATTTATTTGACAGAGATAGGGAACATAAGCAGGGGGAATGGGAGAGGGAGAAGCAGGCTTCTCACTAAGCAGAGAACCCAGTAGAGGGCTCAATTCCAGGACCCTGGGATCATGACCGGAGCCAAAGGCAGATGCTTAACGACTAAGCCACTGAGGTGCCCAATATGACTGCTTTAAAATAAAGCCTTTTTCTGTATTGCTAGAGATTGTACATAAAAAAGAACTGTCAAAACTCAATAAATTAAAAGGCAACCCAATGTTAAAATGAGCAAAAGATGTGAACAAACGCTTCACCAAGGAAGACATAATATGGCAAATAAGCACATGTAGATGCTCTACATCATTAGTCATTAGGGAAAATGCAAATTAAAGATACATCTATTAGAATGGTTAAAATTTTTTAACAGCCAGTACCAAGAGTTGCCAGGATTGTAAATGGAGCAACTGGAATCCTCATACTTTGCTGATGAGACTATAAAATCCTAGAGCCATCTTTGGAAAGTCATTAGTCAGTTCCTTATAAAGACTTAATATGGCTCAGCAAGCCTGTTCCCAAGAGAAATGAACATTTAAGCTTGCACAAGCGTCAGTACACAGATGGTTTTAGTGATTTTATTCATAATTGCCCCAAACAAATAATCTTTGGAACATATGAGTAGTGGAATACCACTCAAACAATAAAAAATTGATGACCTATTGATACGTACAGCAACGTGGATGAATCTGAAATGCATTAGTTAGAAAAGCCAGACTACGTACTGTATGATTCCATTTACAGGCAAGACTTAGAGGGACAAAGATAGACTTGTGGTTGCCCGGAACTAGCCAGGAGGAACCATGGAATACGAAGTACAGGGAACTGTTGGGGGTGATAGAGCTGCTCTATATCTTGATTGTGGTGTTGGTTGCGTGACTGCGTTTGTTAGAACTCCCAGATGGTGACTTCCAGTGCATGTAAATTAAACCTTGAAGAAATGAGGGAAAAATAATCAGGAAGCACAAATAAGAGCAAACCAATCATATCTTTATCTGTCTGATAGGCTAATTAATATTAAAGAATGTCTGTAGTGTTGAGGAGTGGGAGGGTTTACTAATAGAATTTTACTGTCACTGAACATGTGTTACTTTGATAATCTGAAGGAATAAATGTTAACTTAAAAACTGGGAAATGTGTGGTTATATTTGAGAGAACTTTCTAGCTAAGGTTTTATTTGAAGGAATAGTCCTAATCCTATGTAGAACCAATCAGGTTGTATGTTTATTATAATTCTAAGAAGATATAACATGTCTTGCTAACTTTTTTTAATGTAGGAAAATAAGTTGTGTACATTTTTCAACCACATGCCTGTCAGGTGTTACACATGGAGAACTAACCAGAATCAAACATTTCAAGAATCAACATTTTGAATCTTGAATCTTGTTACAGCAAATACACTATTTTAAAGTTTTGGTTTTTTTTTTATCCTCAAGAAAGTTAGTCTTTTTGACAAGCTTAAACATTTTGGGCAGTCTAGGATAATGTGTTCTGTTAAAGGACAAATTTCATTGGACTTTGTATCCCCCACATTCATTGAATAACGTGTGCCTTTTGAAAGAGAACCCATGGGAGTCGGTATATGCAGGTGATTTTTATTAACTGAAATTTTAATGGCTTGTATATTTGTCTTACGTTAGCATACCTCAACCTTCTGCAAAAAGCTCAACATTTTTAGAATACATTTAAGAGAACATTAAAATACTCACTACCTATTAAACTAAAGCATCAAGCAGACTTTACATTTAGAAAATGCTAATCATACAGTCCTTTAGTCTGCATGGTTTATATTGTTTGACTAGACAAATAGGACTGGACATTTTTAGATTTGATACTAAATCTGAACATTCCTACTTTCTAGATCAAAATTAGACTTGTGAAATTTGTATTTGTCATAATCTTGTGGGAAGTTGACATGTGAAATCACTTCTGAAAACCCTATCTATAGTGGTTGTGTATCCACAGCAGCAGCTCCCTTCCTTGAAGAGCATTCATGTGGAAATGTATAGTAGGTGCTTGTGTACATGTTGCCAGGCTGATGGCCCTGTCTCCACATTTTAAAAGTATTTCTAAAATATGAATATTTTAGGCTTTTTGGCTAGTGTTATAAAACTGGACAAAAGCCAGAGATTTCCCCCCTATAAGCTTGGTGTAAAAGGAAGTATTTGGTTTTCACAAGGTATTAGATGTAAATTTGGATGTAATTTAAAAGATGTAATTTTGTAAAACTGAATTTGTAATGGGTTCTTGCCTCACCTAGGTGTTTAGAAATGCCTTGAGAGGTACTATTTTTTTTTTTTAAGATTTTATTTGTTTATTTGACAGACAGAGATTACAAGTAGACAGAGAGGCAGGCAGAGAGAGAGAGAGAGAGAGGGAAGCAGGCTCCCTGCTGAGCAGAGAGCCCGATGCGGGACTCGATCCCAGGACCCTGGGATCATGACCTGAGCCGAAGGCAGTGGCTTAACCCACTGAGCCACCCAGGCGCCCGAGAGGTACTGTTTTGGTTAGCTGGAGATTTGGAGATAGACTTTGGGAATGTCCCTGAGGTGGGTTGCACTCTGGGGGCTCTTGCTTTGGTATCTCCTTCCCCTGGTGAAACCTCAGGTGAGTCTTGAAGCACAGAAATGAAACTAGAGGGTAAAATGGCCAACAGCACGGACCTGGCCCCTTCCTTGGCTTGACAAGACCCAGCATTTTGATATTTGAGGGTTTTTTTTTTTTAAGTCCTTGAAGGAAGTTAGTTGTGCTAAAAATTCAAACTAAAATTATTCCTACCATAAGTGTTTATGTTGTGGAGAGATTGGTCTGTGAATTCATTAAGGGAACTTCACAGAGAACCAAGTGTCCCCGGGCCACAGGTTGAGAATCACTGTCTCAGTGAGAGTAGGCTTTTTGTTTTTATTTCCTTTACATTCCTCTAAAGACGTTTCTTCTTATCCCACTGAAGTGCATATACTTCATAATGTTCTGTTAAGCACAGCTAATTTTTAATTACTTTTTTTACAAGCAATAAATGAAGTTCCTGTAAGATAATTCAGATAGTACAAAAGTAGATTGAATAAAGTGTATTAAATTCCTTTTGCTTTTCCCTGCCCGTCTCCCTCCTGTACTCAGAGGTAAGGATTTTCTCAGTTCTTGCAGTCTCTGTACTGATACATGTAGCTCTTTGCCCCAGACACCCTCTCAGAAATTGCCAGATGAGTGGTGGTGTCCACCTTTTGTGAAAGAGAGGACTCAGGCACAGAAGACAGGTTGAATTTGGCCAAGAATACGTAACTAATTAAATGGCTGAGGTAGGATTTGAGCCCAGAGCTTTCTTATGCATTAGCCCAGGCATGCTCTTTTCATCAGGCCATACTGAGGGAAATCACATGATTTTAGCCTGGCCTCTTTTTTTGCTCTTCTTCTCTAAAGTTCATTAAAATCAGATTTGTAAAGTGAATTATGGAAGAGTGCTGAGTTGAAAGGGTGTCTTCTGCCTGTCTGGTTTGGATTTATGAACTTGTGCAGTCCCACAGTGTGTGATTGATAATCTTTGGACTTCTAGAACTTTTTCCTGTTTTCTTTTGACTTGAAAAAACAAGTTAGCACAAGGCTTTATTAAACCCCTAACTAAAACAAACTGTAGCTTGTCTTCACTGGTGCCCCCCTTCCCCCATTGCAGGTACTTAGTCTTCTTTTTCTCTTAGTTTTTATTTGAAAGTCATTAATAATTAAGGACTGCCCCCTGCTGCAGCTGCCCTTTTTGGGGCCCTAACCCAACAGTGTTTACAAAAGTACTATGTTCTCTTTTGTTGTAGGTTCATTCTGACATCCAGCCCACTGCTGAGGGTGCAGGGGATATATTCTGCTCTCAGGGAGCTCTGAGTAATAGAGGAAAACATCTCTAATGACAGCTCACTGTGGTGACGCCCTGGTCACTAGGTTGGGAGGGCAGTTTGGAGAGCTTTCACGGAGAGCTGAGGGTCACTGGTAGGAGCGTTGGAGGATTCTGGGCATGTACTGGAATTGGCAGGATCTTCCTGACCTGAATGAGAGGTGCAGTCTGGGATGCCTTCTGAATTTTGATTGGAGAGGTGGAGGTACTGCAGACCACACTAGAACCCAGATGAGAGAACTAGGTTTTTTTTTCAAAGGTGATAAGCTTTGTTTGGACAGCATTGATTTTTTTAAGTTCTCAGGGGGCATTTAGATGGATTCAGGTGTGGGAAAGTTTTTTGATGTAGGTATGAGTGATGGCATTCATTCTAACTTTCTGCTTAAGAAATGATTACTTGTGAAATAGTAAAATTGTGCTTCTAACTAAAGTGTTAGTAAAACTAGGGATTATATAAATACCATAAAATGGGAACTTGTCCAAATGCTTTATTCCTCCTTGCCCCGCCCTCCCCTGTTAGTTCAGAAGACCACTTGTAGAATGGTCTCTAGTCTGGTCCCTCAGAACCAACCATTGATCTTGTTGCAAACAAGAATCTTTTGTAACTGGAGCTGTAGGTGTTGTTGAATGCACACCAGTAGTTCTTGGTGTGTAGGGAGCAATTCACATCAGTTGACCTTAGGGTTTCTGAATATCCGTACAAGGAACAAAGGTCCTGAGACCTACATGCTTGTGTAACAGTACTTGCTATTCTAAGAAAGCATTGCCTTTTACATTAGTTTTGGGTCATATGTCAGTTGCTGGTAACCACAGTTGGAACTGAAAAGTTGATTGCATAAATCCTGCTGGTTTTAAGTGATGTTATAAAAGGTGCTGGTCCCTGCTTCATCTGTAGTGATTTTAAACCATTCTGTTGCTTCTTCTGTTAGATTGATAGTTATACTGATAAAAGAATGCCAGAAGAAAAAAATAGAAGTTTCCATCTGAAACTTTTCTTCTGGTCTTCCCATTTTTATTACTTTCTAATCAATGCTCGCTCTTTTGCTCTCTAGATAATTCACTTCAGAAATGATTTTTTTAGAAGACTTTTCAGCAGTCATGACATCCTCTACTACAACCCCCTTCCCGCCCCAACATTTGGCAGTAGCTTTTCCTCAGATTAATCACTAGCATGTTCTTTTATTCTGCTTTGTTTTCATTTTGATCTTTTGTTAGCCTGCCTAACATGACCTTTGTAGTAGAAACTCCACTTCCAATTCTAGAAATGGCATATATTGTATTATGACAAGTTGACCTGCTGAGTGTTGTTAGCAGGTGAAAGAGACGTCAGTGCTGAGTTTGGTGCTCTTCTTTCCAGCTAGCTTGAGAGCTGCAAGTAAGGGGACCAGTAACTCCCATTCTTTGTACTAACAAAGACCTCATTATCTTTCCACCCCTTCCCACAGTTCCATGAGTTGGAAGTGGTTTTTTAACCAAAGGAACTGTATTTATGAAGTGATACTTTCTTTTTCCCTTTTTATTAATGAAGACTCTATAGCTGGGTCTGAAATAAAAAAATATGCTTCAGATGGTATCAACATTAAATTTGATTTTTCAGATGGTTGATGTTTGTTAACCTGTGTACCTTGAATATGAATAGACAATTCCATTAACATCTTTTTGAAATAAATATAATGTGAAGTCCCTATTCCATTATCTTTCTCTCTCCTTCTCCCTGATCATCCACTGTCCCCAGTTAAGGACATGGTGGATCCCAAGCTGATCCTATGATCTATACCTTGGGAATATATAGTTTTATAAGCAAGTTAAAAAAAAAATAGAAAAAGATATTTTAAAATATTCACAAACATGAGTTTTTAAGACAAGTAGCAGCTCCCTCCCCCACTTGAGGGGAATGTAATAGATAATCCTTCTTGATGCTGTTGTTAGTCCTGTAATACCAGATGTCTTGTCCTGGGGACCCAAGATCTTAAATTGTCCCCTTTTGTAGCTGCATTACTAAGAGGCCATTCTTATTCTCTCCCCCCATCTTCACTAGTTTTTGTCTGTGTTGGCTTTGTGCCTTCTTGAGCTTATCTGCTGGCTGTCTCTAACAGTGAATTGAGAGCCCTGTAAGGGCAAGGGTGTCCCCCATTCATCTCTGTGTCCTCTGTGCTCAGGAACAATGCCCACCCGGCACAGATGAATGAGGGCGGGACAGTACTGACTCCTCAGAATGCTTTCTGTATTCTGGGCTCTGTCCTGAGTACTCAGCATGAATTTGATTTTCATCTCTTTAATGCCCACCACAGCATTAAGAGGAATTGCATTACTGTTCTATTCCCATTTAACGATGGAGAACACGTTTAAATACTTGGTTAAAGTCATACCACTCTGTGTTTGTTTTGTGATTTTTTTGTTTGTTTGTTTTTAAGATTTCTTAATTTATTTGACAGAGATAGATCACAAGTAGAGAGAGAGAGGAGGAAGCAGGCTCCCCGCCTAGCAGAGAGCCCCTTTGTGGGAGTCGATCCTAGGACCCTGAGATCATAACCTGAGCTGAAGGCAGAGGCTTAACCCATTGAGCCACCCAGGCAGCCCTCGTGATTGTTTTTATCTCTTTCCTTTGGTCCTTAGGATGGAAAAGTAAAATCATTCAAAGACAAGAAGAAGAGAAAATAAATCTAGGAAAGAAGTAAATGGAAAAAGTAATCCTTTGAATAATCACATTGTCTCTTTGAGAGGGTCATTTGCTCTTTCTGAAACTTGGCTCCCTTAGTGCTGCTGCTCTTTTACATGCTTCACACATCATGTCACTTCACTTCATAAACTACCAGGCACCGAATTGTGTTTCTAAATTTCACACATTTTAAGCACTTCTTCATTCAGAAATTATTTGAGCCCTGGCTGGAAACAGTAGAAATAGTATATATATTTATGTTGTTTTTCTCCCTTTGAATCACGCACCACTTCCTAGCAAGTGGTGTGTGAGTCTGCTTGGCCAGATGATCCTGAAGAGAACATTTCCAGGTAATTGGACTTCCTTATTGCTGTTGAGGTTGATATTTAACAGGAAAAGAAAGTTTCCTTTAGCCAGATAAGAATTTGGGGGTAATTATTAGTTCGATGTTTATGCTATTTGCTAACCTTTTAAAACCTCAGCTTTGTATAATTGTACTGTCAGATATCATCTCCAATTTAGCATGGAGAAAAAGTAAAAAACTAAATAACCAAACTGGGTTATCCACAGTTAAGGTATGAGATGGTAGAAGAAATAACATAACCAAATTCATTTTATAAAAATTGTTTTATAGGATTTATATAGAAAGATAAGAATATATTATATCTCAGATATAGTGTATTTGAGGTTGGGGTTGGTTATAGTAGTAGCCTTAGACATTAGTCAATATTTGAACAACAAGAGAGAGAGAGTGTTTTAACTACCCTGGTTTTTATGTTTATGTGTTTTTATTGCAAACCACTTATAAAATCCCTTTCCTTTGGGGAGGAGATAGCCAAAACTAAACAAAGTAGTGTAAATCAACCAAAAATAAAGCCATGGTATATTTCCATTCTTATCTAATAAACATTGGTGAAAAGATGAGTATACTTGATAGTGAATTTCAGGAATATAACTGCTTTGAAAAATAAGGGACACATGGATTAAAGGGAGAATAATTATAATTGCCACTTGTTCACAGGACTGGCTTGAGAATTGGGGCAGGTAACCAAAAATAGGTTCAGGTTGTTCAGAGAGGGTTTAAGTTACAACTATGTAGATTTCCTTTGAAACTCTTAATAAGTTAGAGCTAGTATTGGGCTTATAAATTCTCACTATATATTTAAAGAACAGGTGCAGCTAGCCACATTACTTATGTTGTTTGACTTTGAATGGGGATGGCCCTCTGCATTCCAAGATCAAGATAAAGAAATGTGTGTTAGTGAGTTGAGTGGAGTCCTGAGCCAACTTGCTGTCCTGGGGCTGTAGGTCACATAATTTATGCATCCAACAAGCAATGCCAGGCACACCACCTCCTAGGGACACTGAAGAGCCACAGGTTTGGACTGAATGATCTTTAGGTCCCTTTTCTTCTTACATATGTAATGTTTTAATTTTAGTAGATTTTTGTATCTGCTTAACCAGTTTTCATTAAAGCATCCTTAGTAAAATTTGTTGTATATATAAAAAATCACAGTATGTTTAACTTTTGGGTTTTTGCTTTTATTGCCCTCTTTATGTAGTTTGGACCAAGGAGAAGGTATTTTATTAACAAGTTATAATTCTGCTGAAAATAACATGGAGTGTAAGCTAAATGAAAACAGCAGTTGAGTGTTAACAGATGTGACAGAGTCCATGTGGCTTACATTCTCTTCTAAGCTTTTTGTGGTAGAAAGCTTCTTGAATTCATCTCTTGGTATATTAATGTTTATGTAATCATGTCTCTACTTCAAGTTTCTGGAATGAATGAATGATTTGTGATCCCCTTCCTAAATGATGGATTCATCCTTTTTTCATTTGAAGAGCCATCATTTTTCCAACTGATAGGTTAGATTTTATCTAATGGCAAGAAGTAGGGGGCTATTGGCACTTGTAGGAGTTAGGCTAATGCTACAGTTGGGAGGGTCCTCAGATGTCAACTAGTCTAGTCTTACAATCACTACAGGAATGTCTTATGCAGAGTATTAGACAGATGGTTGCCCAGACTTTGCCGAATGGGAAGCCTACAGTCTTTCCCAGTGCTTTTTTAAGTAGCTTCTGTTGTTTTTAAGCCAATATGTGCCTCCTGGTTACTTACACCTTCATACCTAATTTTGTCCTCTGAAATAATGTATAACTTATCTATTTCTTCATTGACAGCACAGAAATATTTCTCTCTCTGAATTTCAATTTTCTTAACTATAAAGTGACTGTGATTTACATCATCTGGTTATCTCACCAGCATTGAGGTAAAGAGCAACTGAGATAATTGTGACATTAGGCAAAATCCTTTTCATGTTTCAGAGTATTAAAATACTAGGTTTATATATTCTCTAGTAAATGTCATGAGAAAGACAGCAGTCTGTTACTCAGTGGCTTGAGAACCTTGATAGGTACTTTCTTCTCGATGTTCTTGGCATTAGTGAATTAATTTATCTCTTTGTTGAACATTTATTGACTATTCACTATGTGGCTGAGGTGAATATAAAAATAGAAAACAAGACAGATACCTTCCCCTGCCTTATTGGGACTCAAGTTTTCTTCCCTAGATGTTTTCCTTTGAGATATAAATGGTTTTCACTATTCAAATAAAATAATATTGTTAGTCTACTTCTGCTCTTCTTAGTGCTTTTGGTTTTCTAACTCATCCAATATTTAACAGTATGTCTTTGCTTTGTAGATATATGGAGTCTGGGAGTGATTCTTTTCATGTTGGTGTGTGGGCAACCACCTTTTCAAGAGGCCAATGACAGTGAAACATTGACAATGATCATGGATTGCAAATATACAGTACCATCCCATGTGTCCAAAGAGTGTAAAGAGTAAGTAAAAGTAGAAAAAGAATGTTAAAACCAAAAGTTTAATTTATTTTTTGTATTATGTATGTATGTATGTATGTATATATATATGTATATAGAGTGCAAGCATGGGGAGGGGTGGGGGGAGAGATGGAGAGACAAAGAGATAGAGAATCAGTTGCAAGCAGACCCTGTGCTGAGTAAGGAGTCCTACCCCGGGCTCAATCTCATGTCCCCAAGATCATGACTTGAGTTGAAATTAAGAGTTGGATGCTTAACCAACTAAGCCACCCAGGCACCCTCAGAAGTTTTGTTTTATTCCATTAACATGTAAAAAAAAAAATGAAGTGACTTCATTATATAAACATCTGAGTTCATTTTAATTTTTGAACTTGATATTTTATTTTTGTTAAGTATATTTTGGGGCGTTAACCCCAGAATGTGATTTGAAATTTAATACTAGAGTACAAACTGTGTAAGTCTATGTCTTAAATATGCTTGTTTTCAAGAAACCCATTACATGCCTCTTCAGCTTCCAGGAGTGGTGGTTACTCACTTGAAATGAAGATATTACCATAGGAACTACCTTTCTGTTTTTGCATAAGCGAAAAAAAGAAGACCACCTAGAATTATTTTAAATTCCAGAGAAAAATTAAGGCATTTCTTTTCCTGAAATAAACCACCAACACACCATTTTAGGTTTTACATAATGTGTCCCTTAATTTTATCCATATACCACTCTCCCCTGTTGGTTTATGTGATTGTGGGAAACCAGCAACCAAAAGTACAGTCAAGTTGATTATTTGGAATTTAAAGAACTTTATAGTTCTGTAATATGTATAGTGAGAAATATAATGGAATAAAAGAACTGTTAGAAGCTCAAGTATTTCATGGACATTATGGGTGATATATGGGTAATATTGGATGAGTTAGAAAACCAAAAGCACCAAGAAGAGCAAAAGTAGACTAACAATATTATTTTATTTGAATAGTGAAAACGTGTGTGTGTGTGTGTATGTATATATACATGTATATATATATATATGTATATATATATATATACACTTCATTTATTTTAATGGGTGATATTTTTCAGTGAGTTCAGCTGAGATTATATATACTTTAAATATCTTGTTGCAGTAACAGAGTTTTGAATTTTTCCCATCAACTGGTAAGAAGGAAATCTGATGATTTGAGAAATCTTTTCTCCAAGTGGACCTATATCTTAGTCCCAATGTGGTGTGTGGTTATCTTACCTATTCAAACTCTGGATTCAGTTACAGGCTTCTCTATGTACTGATGATGTGAGAATGGTAGAACCTGTTACCTAGAGTCAGAAATAGAGCAGTTATAATATCTTAGGAGCTTTCTCTATTTCTCCCTTGTAGAGGGATTATTCTTAGTAATTGTAGAACCACTCAGTTTTCTGCTTTTCCTGTGTCAGTTTTGCTGACTTCTGTTTTTTAAAGAGCTTGCCCATTTTATCTAAATTTTCAAATATATTGGCCTGAAGTATTTATATTCTCTGGTATATTTGTAAAGTATATAGATCAATGGGATGTTGCCCTTTATCATTCCAGTATTGAATTTCTGCCTTCTCTTGTTTTTGTCTTGATTAGTCTTGCCTGAGATTTGTTAATTTTATTAGTCTTTTTCAAGGAACTGCCTTTTATCTTTATTCATTTCCTTGTTTTTTTTTGTTTTGTTTTACATTGTAAATTTTCTCTTACCTGTATTATTTCCTTCTACCTACTTCATGGGCTGAGTCACTTCTTTTTTCTTTTTTTCTTATGTCATAGTTACAAACTTTCCTTTTCTAATGTCATAGTTAAGGCTATCAGATTTGTCTTCTTGTACCATTTCTGCAGTACCTCAACTAGTTTTTATTTATAGCCCTGTTATTATTCAGTTCTGAGTACTTTCTAGCTTCACATGCTGTATTTGACTGCTAATATTTTTAGAAGGGTGTTTTACAGTTTCCAAATATATAAAATTTTTCTAATTACTTTTTTGTTGTTCATTTCTAACTTAATTCTATTGTGGTCCAAGAATATAGTCTATATAGTACTCGTTTTTTGTTGCTGTTTTTCACATTGTTTTAGGTGTTAAGGCTTGCTTAACACCTACCATGGAGTCAGTTTTTGTAAATGATCCTTTTGTTCTGGAAAGGAATGTATATTTTCACATTTTGGGGATCGGAGATCTATAAATCCTTAAGATCAAGCTTATTAATTATGCTGTTCTGAATTACTTACATCTTTTCTGAGTTTTTTGATTATTTGATTTATCACTTACTAAGATATTCTTCCACTACGATGGTAGATTTATTGGTTTTTTTTCCTTGGAGGTCTGTCAGTTTTAGTTTTTAAGTGTTTTGAGGCAATGGTATTAGGTACAAATTGTATCTTACTGGTGAATTGAACTTGTAATTCACTTGTTTATCACTAATGATGCCTTTTGCCTTAAAGTCAATCTGTGTTACCTGGTTTTAGCTATCCACACCAGTCTTCCTTTGGTTAGCATTTATGTGCTATCTAGTTTTCCATTCATTTACTTTAGACCTTTCATTGTCTTGGTTTTAAGTAAGTCCTTTTTAATAGCTGGGAGCTGGGGTTTAATCCCTTCTAAGAATTTTTGTCCTTTCATCAGAGTTTATCTTATTCATATTGTCTTCACTGAAAGATGTAGATATATTTATGCTCTTTTTATATGCTTCATATTTGTCCTACATTCCCCTCCCCCCTTTTTTTTTTGGTCTATTCTTTCTTTAGGATTGATAGAGATTTTTCTTTTTCCACTTACTTGGCTAGAGATTTTTCTTTTTCCCCTTACTTGGCTTTCTCCCTTCAACTACCTTAGAAGTCATAGTCAGTTGTTTTTAGTGAGTCTCCTGTTTTAACACACACGTACATATTTATATGCTTAATTATAATTTTTTTACAATTTCATTTACTTATTTGAGGGGGGATGAAAGTGCATGGGAGAGGGAGGGGCAGAGTTTCTGCTGAGCAGGGAGTCCCCTATGTGAGGCTCAATCTCAGGACTTTGGGTTCACGACCTGAGCCGAAGGCAGACGCTTAACTGACTGAGCCACCAGGCGTCCCTATATGCTTAATTTAATAAAATTGATAGTTAATCCTTATCTTTATGTCTTCCTGAACAACACAAAATCCTTAGGACAGTTTACCATTCAATATTTTCTATCTCCACAAATTAAACTGTTATTATTATAATTCTGTATAGTAAAAATATTGTTTAGAATTACCCAGACGCTTGATTAAAAACTTTGTATATTCCTCCACTTGGGATCACATTCTTCTGCTAATATTATACCCTTTAGAATTCCTTTGAGGAACGTTTGTTTATTGGTGATCGACTTCCTCAGTTTTTCATTGAAAATCTGTTTATGTTACATATGCCCTTGAAAGTTTCATTGAGTGTAGAATTCTAGGTGTGGACAGTTTTCTCTCAGGTTATTGAGGATGTTACCACACTCTTCTGATATGTCTTGTTGCTTTTGGGATATCATCTATTCGTGTTGTTATTGTTCTTGCTCAGGTGATTGTCTCTTCTCAGGCTGCTCTAAGAGCTTCTATTCATTCTGCTTAGGATGTGTTAGGCTTCCTGGGTCAGGATTTGTGTTTGTCCATGAATTTGGAAAATCTTTAGCTATGATAATTTCAAATATAGTTTCTTGCCCATTCCTTTATTCCCTTCTGGAACTCTTGATTAGATATATGTTAGGTATTTTCACTCTCTCCTCCTTGTCTTTTCATCTCTTCATATTTTCTCAGTCCACTGGTGCAGGGTTATTTCCTTGGCTCTGTCTTCCAATTCATTAATTCTCTTTCTATCTAATTTAAAAAATTTACCTATCGCTTTTTTTTTTCAGTCTTTTGTATTTCACGCTTCTCCATGTCTTAAACATATACAACACAGTTGTCTTCTGTGTCTGAAAATTTCAGTATTTGAAGACTTTGCATTCTGATTTTGCCATCATGTATTACTAGTTTTTGTTAGTACTGATTTCCTTGATATTTTTTGTCTATGAGGTCATATTCCTTATAATATTATTTGGGAAGTTCCTTTAAGTTATGTTCCTAGGGAAAGGTTTTACATTTCCTTCTCTACTCTGGTTACTTAGGAGCACTCCAGCTTTAAAACCACCTGAATTAACTTCTTCCTGACATGTACCACACAGATATCATTAATTTGGACCACGAATGTGTGTGAGGACCAGCGTGTGGCTAGAAATTCTTAGAAGAGATTTCCCTGCCTCACATCCACAGCCACTGTTGAGGCAGGCAGTTTTCCTTCTTGATATCGTAACAGATTGGTTTCTCATTTCTCATTCCCCCTGCCACTGAAGCTGGGACCCTAGTTCTTTATGAGGGCTCTAGTTGTACTCCCTGCCTACACATTATATTCTGGTTTTTGCACTCAGTATAGCTTTCAAAACCAAAGCAGAAGCCTTCGGGTCAAAGGTTAGCTTTGTCATTTGCCTCCTAAAATTCCTGCTTTTTTTTTTTTTTTTTTTTTTATTCATTTATTTGTCAGAGTGAGCACAGGCAGACAGAGTGGCAGGCAGAGGCAGAATGGAGAAGCAGGCTCCTGCTGAGCAAAGAGCCCGATGTGGGGATGTGGGACTCGATCCCAGGACGCTGGGATCATGACCTGAGCCGAAGGCAGCGGCTTAACCAACTAAGCCACCCAGGCATCCCCTAAGATTCCTGCTTTTATTTCGTTTTTTTTCCTGTTGAGTCTGCTTCCTTCCATCCCTGTGTGTGTGTGTGAGTGTGTGTGTGTGTGTGTGTGTGTGTATTTTTATTTTATTTTGTTTTATTTATTTATTTTTCCCCACACACACAATGCATTTAAACAAAATATATGTTTAAAAGCCTGTGGCGTTGTGATTGTTTCCATCAGGATCATTTATTCTTTCTGAAGCAGAAGTTGGCTCATGCACTGTATTTTGTATGTCACCGTTGATCATTATATCTGGTTCTGGCTTGCAGCTAAGGCACAGTTAATTAAGCAACGGATGTTAATATCTAGAGCTAATTCCAGATGATAGGAAGCTGTTTGGCTTACCAGTATATCTGGCAGTTGTGATTTTCTTTCTTTCTTTCTTTTTTTTTTTTTTTTTGTAAGATTTTTATTTATTTATTTGACAGAGATCACAAGTAGGCAGAGAGGCAGGCAGAGAGAGAGAGGGAGGAAGCAGGCTCCCTGCTGACCAGAACCCTGAGATCATGACCTGCGCCAAAGGCAGAGGCTTTAACCCACTAAGCCACCCAGGTGCCCCTGGCAGTTGTGATTTTCTATTTATGAAACTGATGGCACTAAATTTTCTTTATTACCATCTGCCACACTACCACCACCACTAGTGGGCCTAACGAAATTTGATGGCATAAGTATAGGAAAGAATTCTGATTAATAAAATAATCCACCATTACTAAGCCCTGCCAACAGTTTGCTCTAACAGTGGACTTACTTCCTTTCCAGCCTGATCACACGGATGCTACAGAGAGATCCCAAGAGAAGGGCCTCCTTAGAAGAGATTGAAAATCATCCTTGGCTTCAGGGAGTGGACCCTTCACCAGCAACAAAGTATAACATCCCCCTCGTGTCGTACAAAAACCTCTCAGAGGAGGAACACAACAGCATCATTCAGCGCATGGTGCTCGGGGACATAGCAGACCGCGACGCCATTGTGGAGTATGTCAGCACTCACCAGCACGGGGCCATGGGTTTAGGATTCTTGGAATGGTCTCTCCTCTTAGCTTGTCAGGGCCTGCAGACACTTTAATGAGTAGAGTTCCCAATTGGCAGAAGTCATGTCATTTATTTCTGGAGTTCCTGTCTCATTGGTTTTATTGTTGTGTTGTTTTTATTTTTATGCTAGTGAATAAGTACACCATTGCTGGGTGGTGTCATCAAATGCTGTGGCCTCTCTTCCTTCCTGTCGGGGTGGATTGGAGTAGCTACTTTTGTATCTCAGTACACGTCTTTTCCATAGCAGCATCTTCATTGTTGTGTCTCCCTCTGCTCCCCACAGTGAGTGGAGAGAATGGGGCAGACCACAGTCCTCTAATTGAGGGGTCGACACATGGGACTGGTCACACATTGTTGTAAGGGAAGTTTTAGTGGACTGCAGTCATGCTAGATGCCTTGGGTATTGTCTTTGGCCACATTGTGCTACAGTATCAGAGTAATTGTGAGAGAGACCACAGACCCACAAAGCCTATAAAATGTTTACTTTCTGGCCCTTCAGAGCCCTTACTGGAGCAACCTGCCACCCACAAGATACAAAATTGTTAATTAAGTCATTTAAAACCAAAGCCAGTTTTTAATAATCTGAGAAGTTTGGAATCAAGGATAATACAAAGATGCAGTTGCTTTGTTTTAGTAATGATTTATTTCTATAAGAGGTCCTGTCTAGAAAATCATGAAATATTTCCACAAATGAAAAGTCAAAGTGTTCAAGAAACCTGTTGAATGAAACCATCAGGTATGATGAAAAGAGGAGTTACTCAGGGCGGAGTGGTGGGGAGGCAAAAACAAAAAACAAAAAAAACTCAGATTCAAAATTTTGGTTTAAGTACAAATTTCTGCAGATTTCCAGCTGCATTATGAGTTGTCATACTTAATGACCTAAATGAACAGAGAGAGCAGGACACTTGGCTGTGCCTGCCAAGGACACTTGTTTTAGCAATGTGTAGAAAGTGGTTTTTCATTTTGAGTGCATAGAAGGCTTATTTGTATCTCCCTGAATTGGCTCAGTGTTCTTAGCTTAAATGAATACATGCAGCGGTGTCATTTAGAACTATTTGATTCATGTCAATTCAATGTTGTATCTGCAGGGAGGGTCAGTCTCATTGGTTCAAGTGACTCCATTTGTATGTGCACTAGTGGGCAGGTGCACGGTGAAGCCTGAGCTGGGAGGCCCGAGCTCATGGCCTCCAGCTGGCCTCCGCTCTTGCTCGTGGCTTGCTTCTGTGCTCCTCCTCCTGAGCATGATGCCTCAACTCAAAGCCACGTGTTTTTGGTCCCGTCAGAAGAAGCCAGTGCCCTTAGCTGGTACTCAGCTTAGGAAACCACTCGAAGTCATTCTGAGCCCAGAGTTTCATCAGAGCTCTTAACTTTTAGAGCCTTGCACCTCAGTCTGCCCTGCCTCTTTAGCTGTGACTCCCCCCTGTTAATTTTGTGAAAAGGGATCCTTGTATTCTTTCCTAAGTGTTCATTTTGTATTTTCACTCACCATGACGGTTTCTGGGCCCTTATAGACCCTTTGTAGCACTCTTGTGCAGTCCTCAGGCCAGGCCAGCTGCGGGAGGATAGGTGGCCATGTGCCCCATGGGGTGGAATGTCCTGAGCTGGCCTGCAGGGTGCCTGTTCAGACTAGGGACTTGGAGCAATCTTCTGAAGTGGATAAACGAATACGCTGATTTTATTCAAAGAAGGGGCTAATGATATGGTCTCAGTTACACTAGTAATTCATTAAATGCAAAGGGTATAAAAAAAAAACTTACCCTTATTTTTCTTATTGATGCTAGTGTTTCAGTGCACATTCATACAGCTCATTTTGTACTTCTGATGGAATCAAGTAAGCCAACTTAATGAAAATGAACACTTTGACACAGATTAACGTTTTGTATAATGCATACATTCTTGGAAAGCTTCATCACCTTTTTTTGCATCGAAAATTGACATTCAGCTCAGCTGCTCTCGCATTTTGGATTTTTCTTATGAACATTTTTATGTAGTTGTTTTTTAGAATTTCATGAGTGATCTAAATAACTACTAGGTTTTTCTTCTTGTTTGTGGGTTTTTTTTTTTTTTTTTTTTTTTTTTTTAATTTTAAAGATTCCAGATCATTGGATTTTATTTGCTTGTATTTTAGTTGGGGGAAATGAGTTCTACTTATAAAAAAGCAAACTTGCTGATGTGGCTTACATTTATTCTCCCTTATTTTCCTCAGGGCCCTGGAAACCAACAGGTATAATCATATCACGGCCACTTACTTCTTGCTTGCTGAAAGGATCCTGAGGGAGAAGCAAGAGAAAGAAATACAAACCAGATCTGCAAGTCCTAGCAATATCAAGGCCCAGTTTAGGTGAGAAAAAAATCTTCACTGATTTTAGTAAGTTAACATTTTGAAATAGAGAACCCCTTTAAAAAATATGCTTCCTAATAACTCTTTGGGGCCTGAGAGTATAAACAGTGGTGACGGCCTCATTGGAGAGGCCATGCATGGGCTCTTCCTGTATGGGGAGTCTTGTTCCTTTGTCACCAAGGACACCTTCCTTCCTGGACTCAGGGGAGTGGGGCTGTGGCTGCTGGCCTGGCCAGGAAAACATGTTTTGAGAAGCAGCCTCAAGCAGAGTGTCAACTATTTTCATTAAACTCTTCCAGATCTTATATGTATTAATGTGTTATTTTCTTCAAGTTTTCTTTCCAGAAACAGGACCAAATTTTCCCTCTGTTACTTGAAATAATTTTTAAGAACATTTAGGGCATTTCTGTGCCTTGATATTATCTCAGGATTTCAGTGACTTGACAGATCAGCTAGTTGATTTATTGGCTGCTTGACCTTGAGAGATCACTTCACCTCTTTTTGACTCAGCTTCCTGGTCTGTGAAATGGGAGTATAATACATCCACCTCCTGAGCTGAACTCTAGGTGTTTGCTGTCACTGTTATGACTCTTTCACCACGACTGGTGTCTTCGGCCAAGTCATAAATATGCTCTACCCCATTTTTTCCTCCTCTCTTCCTCCCATTCCCTCTTTCCAACCTTGCTTTTTCTTCTGCCATATTAGCTTTCCATTTAAAAATCAAAGGATGAAAGGATTACATTTTTATATCACCACTATGAAAGTTCTGTAGAATTTATCTTTCCCTCTTCAGATAAAGTAATCTGTGGAAGTGTAGTGATTCAAAAACAAAAGGATGTTCCCAATTCTGAACATTCTCTATGTGTACATCCATATACAAATATCTGTGTGTGAATATATAATAATAATTATTTAAAATAGGCAGAAAGCCATTGGATTTAAATTACTTACAGTCAGCTTACCATGTATATAGGTTGTTACTTGGGATGCAGGAACAGAGAAGAAAAAAAAAAAGAAAAGAAAAAGCATTGCTGGGTGGCCAAAGAATAAAGATTTAGAAGTCTAGAACTGGAAAGTTGACTTAGTAACTTCATTTAGATCCTAGATGGAGGCTTTTTGTAACGAAACCTAGGCAGGCTGCCTGCTGTCTGTGTGAAGAAGACTGCATTCCAGGGAGCCAGGGACTCGGGCTTGAGACCAACCAGGATGGTGACTTCAAGTCGTGAGGTCATCCTAGTCCTGACCTGAGCCCCCCGATGGGGAAGAGCACAGTCACCACACATCAGGCCACCAAGTCTGGAGTCAGTCCAGCCTTAGAGAACAGAAAATTTGGATTTGAGCCGTTTTTGGTGGAACAGATCAGAGCTCAATCTAAAGTTGATCACATATGTAAATGATTCAAGTTGGTTGTCCTTATTATAAAAGCTATATAAAAGTCCATGGAGGTTATAAAGAAATATCAGAGCCTTCCCTCGAGTTTTCCTTTTATCTCCTGGGTATACCAGAGTGGAGTGGGCCTCGACTCCTCCCGAGCCCAGGGCAGGTGGCGCATCTGCTTCCTTGCCTTCTTTTTACTGTCACTTTGACTTTATTATCAAAACCCTGGACCTGAATTAGTTCTGTCAGTGGACATGCCTTTAGGTCAGAGTGATCTGGGGCTCAGGACCCTGGACTGAATCAGGAGACAGATGTGGAAGCAATCGCAGCTCTTCAGGGTGGGATAGGCAGGGTGAGCCAGGGAGCCACAGCTGCAGAGAGAGCGCCTCCTTTGGGTCCTGCTAGGGTGGACCCGAAGCATGGCATGGCTTGCGTGTTAGCAGAGGACCCCAGCACCGGAGGGCTTGGTGCCAGCATCCTCTCTGGTCCCAGGAAGTGAGGAGAGTCCCTGAGGCTAGACTAGAGGCCAGGCTGGGCAGCAGCCATTCAGAAGCTTTCAAGGTTGCCCCCGGGGATGGGGTGGGGGGGCGCGGGATGGTAGCCTTGGGACCCAGCCTGCATGACCTTGGGGGAGGATCATGGTGCCAACTTGTGGAGAGCTGAGGGGATGAAGTGATAAAGTGCATTCACCCCTGTCTGGCTCTCCCCGCAGTGCTGGCGCGGAGAAGCGCTCAGGCCCTGTGAATTGTTCTGTCCCCCGTGACTCCTCTGTAATTCTTGTTTAGCCGTCTCTCCTCTCTTGTCAGGCTAAGCCATAATTTGCTTACAGTGTTGTGGCAGCGGAGATCACATACTTCATTTGGCACACATGTAGCTCAGATGTGTGCTCGGTTATGTGAGCAGTTAAATGGCTCGACTTACTCCTGTAAATCAGAGCCATTGGTTCAGAAGTGGCCCGTGGAGGAGCCAGCCCAGTGGCCATACCCACCCATCCTGTTTTGGGGGGTGGGCTCTGAGAACGGTTTTGGCTTTCTTTTCCGGTGGGGTAGGAGGTGGGGAGAGAAGAGCCTCCACCATGTGTGGGCCCGCTCAGCCTGGATGGCGCTGGCTGCCACTCTGGCGGGTCAAACACAGTCGGCACCTGGGCCCCCACCAGTGCAGGGTCCCCAGGTTGTTTGCGGGCGTGAGGGGCGGGGCTGCTCTTCCAGAACCTGGTAGTGCCATTCTCCAGAGCGAAAGGCATAACCAGGGCTTTGTGCATTTGTGATGATGGGGGCAGATGACTTGTGTAGAGACACTTAATGACCTCAGAGACATTATCCAACACTCAGCTTTTAAGAACTTTGTCCACTGCATGGACAAAGAGGAGGACGCTTTGTGTTGGGGGAAAGATGTCTGTTGTAAATTCCTGTGAGTTTTTCAGAGCTATAGATTTAATTGGGTTTTACTTGTAGGGTAACATAATTGGTGTGAAACGAAAGTGTTGTAGTGTGGAAGTAGCTGTTTTAAAGATCTCTGGCATCTACTATTCCCCTGGACAGAGAGGACAGTGAAGAATTCCAAAACAGGCTAGAGACCTCATGTTTAAAAATATTTTTCTTTGGCTGCCAAGCAATGTTCTTATTACTTGGGTGACACTAGACGGGAGAGTAAAATCAAAGTTTAAATAATTGTGGATTTGTTACTTACTACACTTGGGTGGACATTTAAAAATACATGGATTCATATTTAGCATCATGTTTTTTTTTTTTTTTTTAAAGATTTTATTTATTTATTTGACAGAGAGAAATCACAAGTAGATGGAGAGGCAGGCAGAGAGAGAGAGAGAGAGAGAGAGAAGCAGGCTCTCTGCTGAGCAGAGAGCCCGATGCGGGACTCGATCCTAGGACCCTAAGATCATGACCTGAGCCGAAGGCAGCGGCTTAACCCACTGAGCCACCCAGGCGCCCCGCATCATGTTTTTTTAATTGGTGAAGAAGAGTTGTATGTATGCCCATGTACATTGACTTTTTTTTGCTGTATTCCTATGCTTAATCCACTGAACTATTTCCATTTATTTTTATAAACAAAACTTTTACACCATCCTGTCATATCTGGAAGACTGGGAATTTCAGGTGAATTATATATATATATTTTTAGGTGAATTTTATTAGCAAACCATAGGCCTTCAAATTTTGTGACCTAAGACCCAGAGGAACAAAATGTGTGGTGTTTTGGTTTTGCTTTGGTGATCTCCCTTGTGCTTTTTAAAATTATTTTTCTTGTGGTAAGACTCATATAGGGAAGATGGAGTATAGCTCTTGGCCCTCTTGTCGTGACAGCTCTGATGAAGTTTTTAATCTGCCTGGTTAGCCACAGACTGAGCCATGTTTCAGAAGCACGTGTGCCCTGCTGCTGTCCTTTCTGATCTTTATAGGATGTTGAATGGGTTTGTGAAGCTGCTATTTCTTTTCTTTTTTTCTTTTCTCTTTTATATATTTCTTTTCTTAGTCTGTGGATTTTGCCCTAGTCAGTGTTACGTGATGTAGTTTGAGTAAAGTCTGCATATTATTACATGGCTTTCTTCTTCCAATCTGTTTACACAGACAGTCATGGCCCACCAAAATTGATGTACCCCAGGACCTTGAGGATGATCTCACGGCCACTCCTCTGTCCCATGCGACTGTCCCTCAGTCTCCTGCTCGGGCCGCTGACAATGTCCTCAATGGCCACAGGAGCAAAGGCCTGTGTGACTCGTCTAAGAAGGACGACCTCCCTGAGTTGGCCGGGCCGGCGCTCTCCACAGTGTCCTCGGCGAGCTTGAAACCCACAGCCAGCGGGCGCAAGTGCCTGTTCCGCGTGGAGGAGGACGAAGAGGAAGATGAGGAGGACAAGAAGCCTATGTCACTCTCGACACAAGTGGTTCTGCGCCGGAAGCCCTCAGTGACCAACCGGTTGACGTCAAGGAAGAGCGCTCCTGTCCTCAACCAGATCTTTGAGGAAGGGGAGTCTGATGACGAATTCGACATGGATGAGAACCTGCCCCCCAAGCTGAGCCGACTCAAGATGAACATCGCCTCCCCTGGCACGGTGCACAAGCGCTACCACCGCAGGAAAAGCCAGGGCCGTGGCTCCAGCTGTAGCAGCTCAGAGACCAGCGATGACGACTCCGAAAGCCGGCGGCGGCTGGACAAAGACAGCGGCTTCACCTACTCCTGGCACCGGCGGGATAGCAGCGAGGGGCCCCCTGGCAGCGAGGGCGATGGCGGGGGCCAGGGCAAGCCAAGCACTGGCAGCAGCGGTGCGGACAAGGCCAGTCCGAGCGAGAACAATGCGGGCGGGGGCAGCCCTGCAGGTGGCTCGGGCAGCAAGCCCACCGGCACGTCGGGCAGCACGCGCCGCTGCGCTGGCCCCGGGCCTGGCGAGCTGGTGCAGAGCCTCAAACTCATGAGCCTCTGCCTTGGCTCCCAGCTGCACGGCGGCGCCAAGTACATTCTCGACCCACAGGGCGGCTTGTCCTTCTCCAGCGTCAAGGTCCAGGAGAAGTCCACGTGGAAGATGTGCATCAGCTCCACGGGGAATGCGGGCCAGGCCCCGGGTATGGGCAGCATAAAGTTCTTCTCTGACCACGTGGCAGACAGCAGCACTGAATTAGAACGGATAAAGAGCAAGAACCTGAAAAATAACGTGCTACAGCTACCTCTGTGTGAAAAGACCATCTCTGTGAACATCCAGCGGAACCCTAAGGATGGGTTGCTGTGCGCCTCCAGCCAGGCCAGCTGCTGCCATGTCATCTGACTGCAGCCCGCTCTGGCCACTGGGCACTCTTCCTGCTCGGAGCGGTGAAGACTGGCTCGCTTCACTCTTCTCTTTTTGGTTTTACTCTTTAAAGTGGGCGTTAGGAGCAGTTATTTATTACCTTTTCATTTGTTCGCCTGACGATGTGACAATGCATGGTCTTTGTGCATGCTGCGAGACACTTCTTTTCCAGCCGAGAAGTCTGTTGTGTAATTTTTACATTTATAATTTTAATGTGGATGATCAGGATTAAATTAAAATGTATATTTGGAACCTAATATAAATGGAGCACTTAGAAATTTGATGTTCTGCACTTAATCTAGAGAGAAAATGCTTTTGTTTCCTTGTGAAAAATCTAAATTCCTGTCCTGACCTTCTATGCTAACGGGGACTCCGTGTTCGGAGGCACACTCTGTGGTGTCTGAGACAGAACCAAAGCAATAACGTTGTGATGCCGACAGGCCTGGAGCCTGTGAGCGCATGTGCGCCCCACCTTCCGAGGCCTGTGCAGAGCAGAGTACAGCGGGGGTCTGCACTGAGAACCTTAAAACCATGATTTCAACACACCCACACCTGTTTGTCTTAAACTATAGTGCGAAAACAAGTTTGGGCTCTTAAAATTTAACTGAAAAAGATTTTCTTGTTTTGTACTAGGTGATATAAAGTACTTAGATTTATAAGGCAGCTTCCCCCGTAGTGATAAATTACAAGCAGACAATCCTATTTTGTAATGTGATGAAGTGAACTGATGGTGTCTTAACTCTACTTATAGAGTGTATAGTCTGTGTAACAGAACAAAAAGATGCTCGGTGTAAATTCCTTCCTAGAGGGCACACCCTAGGCTTTCCTTTAAAACCATGTAGATAGAAGAAACTGTAGGGCCTAATACGGGAGCAAAGGTGCACACAGAGGTTGGCAAAGTCAAAACCCTATAAATGAAAAAAAACAAAAACAAAAAAAAAAACTACTGGGATTTGATTTTTAGGAGTTTGGTAATTAGGCTGTCTCTCTTGTTTTTTCCATTCTATGTCCTTTAGCTTAGTAAGCTATGAAAACTGGCTGGTCAAAAACACATATAAAAGACCAAAATTCACACATACAGCAAACAAAAATGCACAAAGCCTGCTTTGTTTTTTTTGTTGTTGTCGTTTTGATTTTTGCTTTTTTTTTTTTTTTCTGGGAGTGTTTTTCACTTTGCCTTCCTGCCAAAACAATAATCAAAGAACTCTTGCTTTAAACTATTCCTGTACAAAGACTACTTTGACCAGATAATCATCTTTCATGGCATTTTATCTTGTAAGACTCCGTATATTGCAGATTGCTAATTTTGGAAGGGGCCAGATGCTACTTTTTCAGGCTGTGCCCTGGGGGTCTTCAAAGCAACCCTTATCCACATTGGTGATAGGATGTGGCTGGGCAGAGTTGGGGAAGGGGGACCTTCCCACACTCAGCAGCTTTCCTTCATGGCTCTGAAGTGACAGTCACTTTGTCTGTAGAGTGGGCAGAGCACCAAAGGACTGCATTCCATTGGTCACGGTTTCTCCAAGTACACACTGACTCTGCTACTTAGGATTCATAGATTTTACTCAGAATTCTGAATTTCACAATATACTTACTAAACTAAGATGATACCTAAAATACTTATTTTGCTTTCTAGACCTAGGCTAGATATGTTTTAAGCTACAGCTCTAGTTCATTGTGATATTTATAATTGAAAGCTACCAGAAAAGATGTGTGGGTGAAGCCATAGAACATATTTGCTTGAAATTCTTGAGCAGGGATCTTATAAAGGGCCAGAAATAAGATGTGTGGTTCACATAGATAGTGAGCATAACATCTGTATTAAACGTAGGAGAGAAGTTTATAAAGGGCATTGGCAATAAATTCTTTGTTGCAGCTGTTTTCCAAGTAATGTAAATACTTCTTCCTGTGATTATGTATAGCCTTGGAATGGCACCTTTTAACTAACCCGTATGTGTTTGGTTTTCAATGGTTTTTTATATTCAGATGTATATATGGTGCTCACTTTAGGATCAGCAGTGTTGACTGTTTATGCTGCATAGCTGTATTATAGCCTTATTAGTTGTGTGTGGTTGGTTGACCCTCTGGGTATACAGATGTTAGTCTGAGTGGCGTCTTACTCATTTGTTCATAAGTGAATGATTGTGCATGTGTTGTATGTCATAGTATGTCGTCACATAAAAGGGAGGGAGCAAATAACCATTACATTAAGATAATATTGGACCAAACTATTTACTAGCTCTAAACAGTTCTTGTACCCCTTAACCTGTCTTCAGAAGTTGCATAGAGTTATAGTAGTGTGTAAATTAAATATTGTGGAAAAACAATTAGTCTTGTATTTTTCTGTATGTGTGTGTACATATATTATATATATATACACATATATATATACATATATATATATAAAATTATGTACTTCTGGCAATTCTATCTGTATTTAAAGATGTGACAATCTTGACACCGATTTTAAGAATAGCTGTGAGACTGAATCAAAGGAAAGATATCCCTACCAAGTTAAGAATTGATGTGTGTTAAGAGGGTACAGAATTATCAGCTGATTTGGTCAGTCACTTCCACTGCTGGTTGATTTTCCTCATTGTGTAAACATTGACAGGTATGTGACAAATGGGAAAAAAAAAAATCCAAATAATAAAGTGGCATATTGGTGTTCAGCAATATAAACCGCGTCCCATGTTTCTGTTTCTTCTGAACGTAACCTTGTACAGACCCAGCCTGGGTGACTCGCAACTTTGCATGTGCCATGCGCCTGCGCTGCCAGGTGTGACTGGAAAGATGTCATTGTCACTGTCCCTGCCTTGAACTTGGCCACAAGTCTCAGGTGGCCCCAGGCCGCATTAATTGTAATTTATTTCCCCAACTCATTGCTTCCATCACTTGGATTGTCACCATGCTCCCAGATAATGGAATAAACTGAAGCCATTAGAACTGCCACAGTCTTTCTCTTCACCCTCCCACCTTCATCTGAGTCGTCATGCCCTGCCCTTGCTCCTCGTTGTGTGATCCCAAGGTCAGTTCCCTTACTCACTTCTTGAGGCTTTATGGGGATGAGTGAGGCAGCCATGAGGACTACTCGTTCTTTTCTTTCTTGCACCATCAATCTTCACTTCACTGCTAGGTCACTCCTAACAGCAAGTAAAACAAAAGTGACTTTATTCCCCTACCTTAAAGAGATGTCTTTATTATTCTCGCTTATCTTTGCTCTTTGAACCCTTCCAATCAGTCTCTTGCTGCTGTCACCCCACTATAACTGCTTTGCTCAAGGCCAGCAGTGACCTCCATGTGCTAAAAACCAGTGGTCAGTTTTTAAAACCAGCTTTGAGATGTAATCCACATAGCACACAATTCACCAGTTGTACTATTCAATGCTTTTCACTGTATTCTGTTGTGTAACCATTACCGTAAAGCCAAAAAGAAATCTGTACCTGTTTGCACTTACTCCCTTTTAGCTCCCCACTGCAACCTTAGCCCCTGGTGACCACTAACCCCAGTAGTCAGCTTCTCACCCATGGTAGCATTTGATGAGTTGGTCACCCTTCTTCATAAACGTCATATTGTTCTGGACCCCAATTCCACCTCGCTGTTCATCCACTGGCTCTTCTCTCAACCTCTGAACTTGGAGTACCCCAGGGTTCATATCTGGATTGTTCTCTGCACTTTTTGTTGGTTATTCCATTCAGTCTAAAGTTTACATGCAGGTAGAACTGAAAAATATATGTAACCTACCTCCCAGGAACATGATTCCAACAACGTATTTGACTTATCAACATGGATGTGTCTAATAAGCACCTAAGTTTTTACATGCTCAAAACTTAAACATTCCCTTCAAATCCTTACCTTCTTAAAGCTTCCCTTCTCATCAGTAGTGGCTTTAAACCTTTTGCACAAGTCAAGAACCTGGGTATCCTTCCCTCATTCCAATATCCAAGCCATCAGCAAATCTTATGCACCATTCAAAAAAGGACCCGTTCTTACCGCCTTCCCTGCTAACACTCTAGTCCATTATGCCATCATCACAATTGGACAACTAAATGCCTCCTGGATGGTCTTGCTGCTTTTGCCCTTGCCTTTTTCTTATCTGTTCTCTGTACAACAGGTTGAGTGATCCTTTTAAAAGCTAGAGCATGTCATGTTTCAATGAAAGGTGTTTTCCAAATATTTGAGGATTTTCCACATAAGTTTCTGTTACTTATTTCTAGTGCAGGTCTGATTTGTCCAGAAATCATGCTTTGTATAATTGAAATCTTTTAAAACTTAGCAAAACACTTCTTATGGCTCAGCTAATGGCCTTTTTAGTGAATGTTTTTGTGAGTGCTGCAAAAGTGCAATTGTTGGTAAAGTGTTCTGCACATCAGTCCCAGTTGCTTATTAATGTCAGTCAAGTCGTCTGTATCCTCACTGATTTTCTGTCTCGTATCAGTTAGTGAGAGAGGAGTATTGAAATCTAGAATTGTGGGTTGGTCTATTTCTCCTTTTAGTTCTGTTGGCTTCATGAAATTTGAAGGTTTGTTGTTAGACACATACACATTTAAGATTGTTAAGTCCTCCTGATGGACTGACCTTTTTCATCATATTCAAATGTTCCTCTTTATCTCTGGTAAATGATTCTTTGTCATAAACTCTACTTTGTGCAATATAGCCACTTTAGCTTTCTTTGATTGCTGGGAGTATTTCTTTTTCCATCTTAACTTTTAACCTATCTGTGTCTTTATATTTAAGGTAGAGTTGTTTTGGTTTTGGGTGTTTTGTTTCCTTTTTATGGACAGCGTATAGTGGGGTCTTGCTTTTTTTTCCCTAACCTGCAAATCTTTGCCTTTTATTTGCAGTATTTTAGGTCAAGTACATTTAGTGTAATTATCAACATGGCTGAATTTAAATCTACGATCTTTCTGGTTTTCTATTTGTCTCATGTTTCTTGTTTCCCCCTCTTCACTATGTTGTTTTTGTTTAACTGAGCACTTTTTATTGGCTTACTGGTTGTACATCTTTAATTTTTTAGTGGTTGCTATAGGAATGGTTTTATATATATATTTATAGCACATTGTATTTATTTATGTAATATACATAATATATAGATTAGTAATATATATATATAACTGCAATCTACCTCATGTAGAATGTAAGAACCTTACAACTGTATTTCCACTCTCCTCTTTGTGCTATTGGAGTACATTTTATTTTTATATATGCATAAATATTTTTAAGTTTTCTTTCTAAAAGATAAAACAGAAGGGGGAAAAGTCTCTTTTACCCACATCTTACCAACTCCAGCATTCTTCACTTCTCTGTGTAGATCCACATTTTGGTATTTTCCTTCTGTCTTTAGAATTTTAAATTTTCATACAGTGCAGGTCTGCTGGCAATATATTCTATCTGCTTTTGTTTGTCTAAAAAAGTATTTTTACTTAATTCATGAAGGAAATTTGCATTGGGTATAGACTTATAGGTTGATTTTTATTGCAATGCCGGACAACACATTTTACATTGTTGAGTGCTAGACTTTTCTATTCATGTAAAAAGTGTTGGTTTTCATTTTGGCATAAAGTTACTTGGAAGCAGGGAGGTCCTTTGGAATTTTGCTTCTAGAATGTTTTAGGACAGATCCAGAGCTGTCTCTAGGGCTAATTTGACCCACACTGATACAATACGTCCTAAGCACTCCAATGAAGTGACAAGTCACTCCACTGGAGGACACATCAGACTTCAGGATGCACCTTGCCTTGCTGTCCCCCACATTTGCCCACGGGGCTCTGGGAAGGGATAGATGAAAAAGGGAAAGGGGACTTGAGGCCTCCTTGAGCTAAGGGGACCCAAGCACCTTGTTGACTGACAGCACATCATGTTTCTGAGGACCCCTGACTCCAGAACTGAGCACCTACTGGACACACCACTCCAAGCAGGGTGCAACATGGGTTGAGAAGTTAGGAGGAGAAAAAAATTGAATCTTGGTCCTTGTATGTTCATAATGCCCTTGAATCACACATGAGGATCCAAATTCATCCTAGATGAAGATCAGAGATGACATGTGACAGGGCACTGCTGGGAGGGTCCAGAGAGTTCCAAGGAGGGTGAGTCCAGGGAGGGAGTTAGAGTCAACCACCAGGGATGGAGAGCTGAAGAGCTGGGCAGATGCAAATCACTGGGCCCTGTAGGTGCCAGGAGCCAGCAGTGGACTTGGCTAAGGAGAGTCCACTTTGCTTCTTGCCTTCATCCTTTCACCAGGATGCTAATCGTTCCAGACTAGAGGAGTGAAAGAACTGGGAGTTGGAGGGCACAGCTGGAAGGAGTGGACTGAGCAGAAGGCATGCATGAAGGGCAAGTGAGACTGATTCAGTGCCTGTTGTGTGCGGCCCCAGGCTTGAAGGGTCCCCTCGATTTAATGCTCTGCTCCTAGTTTGTCATCTTGAAATTCTTAAAAACTTTCAAGCAAGGGGACCGCGTTTTCATTTTGCACTGGGGCCCCTTGGGTTCTGCCCCTGGCAGAGAGATTGCTTGCAGATCTGTATTACACAAGTATGGAAGTTCATCTCAACCTGGAGAAGGGGGGACTCTGGCAAGAGCACAGACCCTGAGGGAGCAGCAAAGGCCAGAGACAGGAACCTAGGCCACCTCCAGTGTGGGGATAAGAGAGAACATCGAAGAGGCAGGGAGCAGAGACCACTGACTGTGAGGCCAGCAGGTGAGCCTGAGATCTACTTGCTGAGGCCAAGTGGTCTGTGGATCAGCTCTGAGCACCAGAGGCTCCCCTGAGCTTGTGGAGAATGAGATGGAAGCAGGTTCTTGGAGGGCTCTCTGAGAAGAGTCTGGAGAGAGGCGGAAGTGGTAAAGTGAGCATGCGGGTGTCGCTTTGATCCGTCCCCACTTGAAGGACGGGCAGGCGGGTGGCCATTGCCCCTTCCTCACCATGTGGGCCCTGAAGCTCAGAGAGATAAGGGCCTGCCCAGGGATCTGGTTCCAGAGCTCGCTCCTCAGCTTGCCCACCTGGATAGCGAAAGGTGAGATCCCCTCGACATTACCTGTGACCTTCTAATACCAGCCAGCCGGGCAAAGCAGTATTAAGCCTTGACCTGTACGGTTCCACTTTCAACCACACTGGAGCTCGTACCTGACCTGTATATATGCATCTTGTTACCTTTCTAATGCCTGAAATTTCCAGATTGGGAGGCACAGTTGGTCCTAGGGGATTGTGGACCTGTAGGTAGGACCAGACTGGGCAGCTTATCACACACCCTGTGAGGCGAGATCATTTAGAGTCAAGGCTGAAAGCTGGTCTCGAGACATTTCCCCAGGAATTTCAGCCGGCTGCTGCTTCTCTAGACTGAATGCCTAATCCCTGGGGCCTGCCATCTGGGAGGAAGTGCCTCTTGGTCCCCAAGATGCCCGAGGTCTGTTAGGAAACCGGACCTTCGGTGTGTTTGTGTAGAAAGCACAGCAACAACCAGGACTGATGGACACGCAGGTTAGGGGAAGCCTGCCTCGTCAGTGGGTTGGTTCTAGTGGTTGATGCAAACCCCAGCCCGCATCCTCCCTTCAGTAGTGGCCCAGAGGTGTGGTGCTGCAGAATGGCTTCCAGCGGTCTGGAGGCCCCAGGGCTGGCGGTGCCTGGGGTAGGAGTGTGGGCAATGAGGAACCGCAACCCGCCCCCTGCCCCACCTGCGGTCGTTCTTGCCATGCTCCAGGTCTCCCCGGCTGTACCGGGCTGCCTACACCCACGATGGACAAAGCCTGGGGGGCCCGTTTTCAGCCTTGCCTCAGCCTCTGCCAGAGGGGAGATATAATTGGTTTCCCTTTTTCAAGCCAGACAGCTGTGCAAAGGGAGGCATGTCCCTGTGTCTACACTGGAGGTGCCTTCTGGTTAATTATTCAGCACTCTGCCATGATTTCCCTGGTGCTGAACAGCCCTTTAAAGTGAGGATTCAGCCTCAAGGCTGGTTGTGCCCACCTGGGCCTGTCTGGGGACAGCTGTGGGGTTCTGCTCCCCCCGAGGGGCAGCAGACCTAGACTAAACCTGGCTGCGCCCCCTGTGTCCTCCTTCCTGGCCTCGGAATGATCAGGGTTAGGGAGAGAGGACAGTGAGGGGGGAATGGGCCATGTGCTCTGGCCACTTTGTGCCCTGTGTCCCCCTTCCCCAGGCTAGAGAGGAGGCCAGAATGCCTGCGGGCCCTGTGTCATCAGCGTGATCCATGCCACACACAGAGCATGAGGCCGCCATCCCTTTTGGACTTGTTTACTCATCATGTGAAGCCCATATACCAGTCAGCAAAGAGATCAACACCCCCGTCTTCTCCTAACCAGCCCAAATGTCCCAGGGGCCTGTAGCAGGCCGGGGCACATGGGGGTCCCCACAGCTGGCACCCTGGGAGTTGGGAGACCTCTGGACCACCTCCTATTCAGGCCCCGGGGCCCCGGTGGTGGGTGGGGAAGTTCCCCACCTGGCACCATGCAGACAAGGAATGGGGGAAGGAAGCTGGCTACTTCTGGGGAAAAACCAGAAAGGCCTCTGCCCCAGCTGTGGTTCTCAAACCTCAGTATGAGTGGCGTTGACTGCGGGCATCTTCAGAGATGCAACTCTGGGGCCAACCTGTTCATATCCTTGTCCTCAGGCCCAAAGGGCAGGGAGCAGGGCACCTGCTTGAACAATATCCAGGGGCTACATTCATGGGGTCAGTGGAGGGGACACAAACATCCTCTGAGCAACTTAAGCCAGTCCCACCGCCACAGGGCCCAAGTCCTCGCCTCACTGCCCATCCGGGATGGGTCTGGGTGGGGCCCCCTGGCTGGCTTGCCAGTGTCCCATCGCCTTCCCAGGTGCCCACTTCTGCATGAATGAGAAGACCATCACTGGGCCTTCAACAGGACCAGAAAAAGTGTCTTCCTTCCCCTGAAAAGGCCGTGGTCCCTCTTGTGACTGGGACTAATGGATGATCCCAAGCTGAAGGATACACAGCTGCCCTGGCTCGGGGGCCCCGTCTTTCCTCCAGGCTCCGGTGGCCTCCTGGAGGTGCTGGGGGCTCCAGGCTCATGCCCCCCACTCTTCAAGCCCCCCTAGGGGGAGTGTGGGGGACAGGGAGCCAAGCCTGGCCTGCTTCTTCAGACTTGGCCTTGTTGCCTGCTATTGGCCAAGAGTTGGGGCCAGGTACTGTCCTCGCAGGGTCGTGGGATTCTTGGAGTAACTCAGCTGGAGGATCCCAGGCCTTCTTCCTTCTGTGGCTAGTTTCCTGGGGGAGAAAGCGTGGGAGCTGCTGAGGAGAGCGCGGGAGGCGGACAGCTCTGTGCCGGCTGTGGTAGTATCCTGGCAGTTGCGGGCCCACGAGCAATGTGGAGAGTGGCTGCACTGCTAGGGGAACCCTGTGTGCCTCAGCTTCCTCATCTATAAAAGAGAACAATATAAGGAAACCGAGGCCCGCGTGGTGTGTCAGGGAGGGCAGTGGGCTCCTGGCCTCCAGCTTCATCGTAGGGCTGGGTATCCCTAGGTATCCTGGCTTCTGGTTTCCTCCCCTAAGCCACTAATATAAAGAGTTGTCCTCAAGTCTGAGCGTCTGAGCTGCTGCTGAGGAGTGGGGCAGTGAGGCCTTCAGGAGGGACAGGAAGGTCCACACTGTCTGACTCCCTCTCCCCAAGGCTGCAGCCAGGGGCTGGACTCGGCCAGCAGAACCCCGGGCCTCATCAGAACGACACTCCAGGGTTTCTGTGGCACCTGTGTGGCGTGTGACAGCTCAGCTGTCTGCTGGGGTGCCCAAAGATGTCCCACAGGGGGTGTGAGGAGAGTTGGGCTAAGGCGTGATCCAGGCCATGGCCAAACCGTACCAGGGTCAAGGCCCACTGACAATCTATGGGCTTAGGGACAATCAGCATCCCAGGGCCTCAGCGAGGGGAGTGGGGTGGATGGTGGGGAGCATCGGCCATGGGGAAAGACTGCTGGGTGCCTTCCCCAGTGGGGTGTGCAGAGCCTCCTAGCGAGTTGGGGCAGCAGTCCCCGGCCCTTTCCAGCCCAGCAGGGGCCATGGTCCCCTTGGGGCCGAAGTGTTTTTTCGCTGTCCTCCGGGAAAGCCAGGGCGACTAGGCCTGGGGTCCTGACACTCGGGTTCCACATCCTCTGCTGACCACAGTGTGGGCAACCCCTCTGCCCGCCCCTGAGAAACCCAGGGCTGGACTCCTGAGGTTCCTGCTTGTCTGAGCCTGATCCACCCATGGGGAGCTGCTGCTGGGGCCCGCGTTGGTGCTGCTCCCTCATGGGATGGCCAGACTGGGGCCGGCGACCCGGAGTCCACGTGTGTCAAGGCAGGTGGGGGCTTCCTCTCATGCTTGCTCTAGGGAATGGGTGGGCTGCAGACGTGGGAGCAGGGTGCTCACTCGCTGCCGTCCTCAGGGACACTGGGAGAACTGGGGAAGAGAGCAGGGAGGCCCGGGGCAGTGGGCATGAGGCGGGGCAGGGCTATGGCTTGCTCTGTAGGCGGGGGTCAGGCCAGAAACAAGAGAACAAATCAGCGGGCAGAAAAGTGGAGGGAGCAGCAGCGCAGAGCCCAGGCTGTGGCAAGCAGTGCTGGGTGGGGACAGGGCAGTGTGGTCCTCCATGTCTCTCTCCACTCAGGAGGATAAGGGACCCCAGAGAGTGGAGCAGTGAAAGGTCCTGGCATCTCCCATGTCTGCTCCTGAGTACCCTCCGTAAGCTGGAAGGCACGGAGCAGCTCTGGGGCCAGCAGGCCTACACAGCACCCCCTACCCCCCACCTCCATTTGACATAACCTGGCTGATCCCACGTCTAGCCTCTGTGTCCCTGTGGCCCCAGTGGAAGTGAGTCCTGTGCACCCTGGCCTACCCCAGAGGCACCGTTTGCCCTCAACAGGGCAGGCTGCACCCTGGTTAGGCACTGCGCTTCTGCCGGTGGTACCAAAGAAGGGCACAGGGAGGTTCCTGGGAGAGACTGCCTCCAGTGCAGGGACCCCCGGCTCTGCACGGGCACCTCACAGGGTGAGGAGGGCCAGTCTGGAGAGTGGCCACTTGCAGCTGGGAGCCCAGGGGCAGGGAGTTAACTCCTGTTCATGGTCAGGACCTGTGGGAGACCAAGAGCTGGTCCAAGGACCTTGTCGACACCTGCCCCTTCTGCAGCAAACACAGCACTCAGGCTAGACTGTGAGGAAGCTCCTGGGGACTCGGCTTACTGCCACAGCGGTGGCGGCCATTCACCAGGGCTTCAGAACCTGAGCATGTTCTAGAAAGTCTTCATCAAGCCTAGAACCACCACTGGATAGTAGGGCCCTGGAGTGCCTTAGACCAAGCAGCAGTTGGGTAGAGCCGACTCAGAGAGGTCCATGCTGACTTGGCAGTCTGGCAGGACCAATGTGACCACACTGAGGGGCAGACGGGAGTGTAAGGCCTTCCAGCCAACTGCTGAACGGGCCCACTGAGGCCATCTCCACTCTGAGGTGCAGGAGAGAATCAAGGCGCTTGGCTTCTGAGGCAGACAGGACTAGACGGTCCTCAGTCTCTTTCCCCAGCTGTTCTTTCCCTGGTGGAAGGAAGGGCCCATGGGTCTGTGGTGGCCCGTTGTGAGGAACATGGGCCCAGGCACAGAGGGTCCGACTGCTGCACAAGGCTGAGCCCGAGAGCTGGCAGGGAAAGGGAGCCAGGCTCTGCCCTCCTGGGTGGTCCTTGTGGTCAGACCAGGTAAGACACAGCCAGGGGAGCAGCCTGAGCTCCAGGGTTACCGCTTTTGTGCCTGTGAAAGAGGTGTGTGCTGCCCTCTGGGCACAGGCAGGGGGTAGATGGCACCCCTGGGCAGAAGCTCTCTTCTGTGGGGGGTGAGCCCACACCAGGGTGCCGGGTGCCACGGGCATGAAAGCAGCCCCAGGGGCCCTTGCATTCCCACGAGGGGACAGGCTCCAGTGGCAGCGGAACCTCCTGAGAACTGGCTGGGCCTGGCCACAGACTTTGGAAGTGGCACACAGGTGCCCAGCCTCCAGCAGAGCCCCACTCTCAGCTCAGAGCTCTAACAACCTGACTAGGGCTCGTTTCAGAAGGAGGGCCTTTTCAGTGCACGTGCGGTAAGCAGGAGTCAGAGAGGTATGTGTCGCCTTTAATAGCTCAGTTACTATGGTTTTTGTTGAGAAAGGGTCTGTTCACATACTGCAAAGGAGAACCAGGCAAGAGGTATCTGGAGCTGTCCAGGTGCTGGAAACACTGGCTCGCCCCTATCCCTCTGCACGGAGGTCCCGCAGGAAGCCCCCGCTCTTGGCCTGCTGGTGGCCCGCTGGTGGTGCGGTGGGCACACGCCCTGACCCGCTGCCCAGCCCCCAGGGCTGACCACCGCTGTGAGGGGCGCACGGGGAGCAGCAGTCCACTGCAAGCCAGGCTCTGGGCCTCGGTCGTGCTGCTGCAAGGGCATGGGGGCCCTTTGCAGGGACAGGAAGGAAGGGGGAGGCTGGGCGTGGGACTGGGAGGGGTTGGGTCTCAGCTCCCTTCTCCATGGCCCACACCGGGACACCGCAGAGGGGAGGAGGGGACTGCTGCTACTTGTGGCCATGCCCTGGGTCTGGGTTCAGGGGCCGCCATGTTGCTCCAGGTGCCCCTCTGCCCTCGGCTCAGGGTGGCCCGGGTGGGCGCTCAGGCCTCCTCCTCATTGCCTTCCCTTGAGTCCTCCTTCAGGTTCTGGGCCATGAGCTTCATTTGCTGTTGAGAGAACACAGAACAAGGAGTGAGCCATGCCAGTTTACATGGTGGCCCCCGGGAGGGAGGGACACAGACTCCTGCCCCTGCTGTGAGAGGCCCTGGGTGGTGGTGTCCCTTGAGCTCCATCACAGCACACTCTGTGGCCTGAGAAGCCGGGAAGTGGGGGTGCTCTGACACTGCCCATGGTCTCCCCAGAGTGCAGAGCCCCCAGTTCTGACCCTGAGGAGATGGGAGCCTGCAGGCATAGGCTGGGAACATCGTGTTGTGTGAACCTCCTAGCCCAGTGGGGAATCTACTGAGGCAGAAATGAGAAACAGCAGCCGGAATCTCCTCCTCCCTGGATCCCCAGGGCCGGGGGGAGGGGAAAGGGCAGAACAGGGGCCTAGAGCACTGACTTGCGGCCAAGTCCTTGCTCTGTGCCTGTAAACTTGGTGACCCTGGCAAGTGGACCTCTCTGAGCCTTTGTTTCCACATCTGCACGTGGGCAGCCACGGTGCATGTTTGCAAGGTTGACACGGGGGTCACTGAACATGAAGTCCCTGGCCCAGAGCAGATACGCCAGAACAACAGACATTTTCACCAGGCCTCTGACCCTAGGGCCACAGGACCATTCTGAGCCATTGAGCCATCCAGAGCCATCAGGGCCATCCTATGAAATCTCCCAGAGAGCCAGGCTGAGACGGAGGGGCAGCCTGTCAGGCTTGCAGAGAGGAGCCCACAGCCAAGGCAGCTGGGGGTGAGGAGGTCCTGCTGCTCCCAGTCCTGGGGCGCCCCTTGCCTGTCCCCAAGAACCCTATAGCTCCCAACCCCCTCTGTCCCGTGGGTGCTGGAAAATATGACTATAGCTCTGCCCTGTTTGTTGAAAAAAATGAATAACTCCTTTGGAATTTGGCTTAAAATACACACACTGATTTTTGATAACAGTTATTTACTTCTGGGAAAGACATAGCTCTGAGCACAAGCACTGCCGCTGCTCCAGGTAGCTGGTCCCTCTTGGGGGCCCCCAGCACCACCCAGGGCTGGACACAATGCCATGCTCTCTCTGTTTCAGGGAGAGGAGTCCCATTCATACTCTGGAGTCAAATGCCTCTGCCTCCTGATTCAACCCCGTTTCACCCAGTGAGAATCCTTTAGATCTGTAGTACCTCGGGGGACCCCCGTTCACTCCGGACAGTCACCTTCTCTGAGTCTAGTGGCTGCCCCTCCCCCCATAAGCAGTATAGGGGACTGCCTACACAGGAACAGGCTTCAGGGGATGGCTTTTATGGGGAAGGGGGCAGGTGGGTCACGGGGACCAGTGAACTCCTGCTGCACGGGCCACAGCATTTCCCCAAGCCTCCCCACAGGGGCCTACGCCAGCCTCAGGCCCCACGGCTACAGGGTCTACACAACCTTCAGCCTGCCAGGGTGACAGTGACCGCCTGATTTAGTTCTCAGGGCTGGAGAAGCAAAACTGCCAGGCCATGTGAGAGTCTCCCGGAAGTTACATAGTGCATCTGCTCCCTTTTCTGTGGCTACTAGCACTTCTTGTCCTCTAACAAGGCCACTTCTCCTGTTAACTGCCGATGTAAAACACAATCATAAGGTCACTGCTGACTCTTCTAGTTGATGTCAATTAACACTTAATGAGACCTTTTCAAATGTCTTTTTGTAAGAGAATATGAGTCTATTTCCTGATTTGACAAGCAGCCATAAGAAATTAAAGGCTAAATAACATTAACTAAACTAGAACTAGAATGAGGATAAACTATTCCCTAGCTTGTCATGGAATCTTCTAGCCAGGCCTCCCTAGCATTCTACATGGGGAGGTAAATCAAAGCGGGCTTTGGTCCAAAGGAGCCTGTGAGGCTCCCTGCAGGGTGCAAGCTGTTCTCCCATTGTGTGTGTGGCTATGCCAACAGGTGAAGGATCACAGAGCTGTCTTCAGATCTCTAAGGAGGGGGCGTCCTGCCCCACAGTGGCCAGGAGGAGGTTTATGTCTGACATGCCCTCTCCCCTGGATGACCCAGGCCAAGGTAGGCGCTTCACTCAGGACCGGGGAGGGATTCAGAACCCACCACCCCACCTGTGGCACTGCCCTGCTCAGGGTGGCTCCTGAGGACAGGGGATGTATGGAAGGTCATGGGCTATGCACACTGAGCTGCGCTACTGGGAGCAAAGGCAGGAATGCTGGCCAGGGACCCCACCATCCTGTCAAACCTCAGCCCAGGCAGCAGGAGTACTTGTCTCTACAAGTGCAGAGACCATGCCCCTCCCTCGGCTGGGTCTGGCCAAGCCTGCCCACGGCCCTTCCCCTCAGTGGTGGGTTCCTCAGGGCCTGATCTGCCTTGTGGAGTGTCCTGACCCCCACAGGAAACATGACCTATGGTGGATGGGAAGACTTGAGCTCCCCAGGCCTTTGCCAGTGTAGGGCTGAGCATCCTGGCTGCAAGGGGGGCAGATGCTTGGCTCGTCTCCTGCATCTCCTGTCCTCCCTGCCGGACGTGGTAGCCAGGGGCCGAAGCAGAACTTCAGACCCTATGGCTCAAGCCCAGAGAAACATCGCAGCAGTTTAGAAGAAACAAGCTGCAGCAGCCTGCTTGCCACAGAAGGAGACTTAAACTGGTTTTGAGGTCAGTGAGTGACAGCCAGGCCTGTCCTGTGCAAACGGGCAGGCCTCCGCCATTCCTCCACTGTGCCTTGAGACAGGTTCTCTCAGGTAAGCCAGCTGCTGTCCATTACTCACGGGGCTAGATCTCCTCTATCTGCAGTCATGAACTTGGAAAAGAACCCTAACCCCACCATTCTGGTGCAGAGGAGCCAGGAGGCTGAGCCCCAGTCCACTCTGCTTGCCACATCTTCCCTTATTGTGGAAGACCGTGAGCATTTGCAGAATAAACTCCAGAAGCACGGATTTTCTACTCTGGAAGAACCTTGATAATCATTCAGTCCTGTGGCCACTTAAGAGCCTGAGGCGCCTGGGTGGATCAGTTGGTTGAGTGACTGCCTTTGACTCTGGTCGTGATTCCAGGGTCCTGGGATCAAGCCCCATGTTGGGCTCCTTGCTCGGCGGGGAGCCTGCTTCTCCCTCTCGCTCCACCTACTACTCTGCCAGCTTGTGCTGTCTCTCTCTCCGTCAAGTCACAAAAAAAAAAAAAAAAAAAAAAAAAAAAGCCTGGAGTGCCTCTTAAATGTCAACTCACTGGCCCCTCCCTGAGGCATGGCTAACTTCCGTGTCTGAAGTGGGGTCCAAAGTCTCTGAATTTTAACAAGCCCTCAAAATTTCTCCCGACTTGGGAGACTCTGATTTGTTGCCTGCCATCTCTCACAAATCAGTAAGCTGGAGTGGAGGAGGATGAGCAGGTCCCTTCCAGGCCACACTGTGGGCTCAGGCCAGGAGGCACAGAGCAGCCCTCTGGCACCGGGCTGCCTCCTGCAGCCGCCCAGCTCTTTGGCTGCCTCTGCTCTTTAGCAGCCCTGCTTAGGGGATGCGGTGGGAGGGAGCAATATTATCCCCTAAATAAACAAACCTGGCTTCTTTAGAGATTCTTAAAGTCTTATTAAAAATATAAGAAAGATAATAGCACTAACTTCTTCCCTACAAA
Source organism: Mustela nigripes (assembly GCF_022355385.1). Classification (NCBI taxonomy): domain Eukaryota; kingdom Metazoa; phylum Chordata; class Mammalia; order Carnivora; family Mustelidae; genus Mustela; species Mustela nigripes. Next base: position 67,631,262 of record NC_081558.1, read on the forward strand.
AAGCATCAGAATGAAGAGAATGAAATCTTCCCCAATCGTGCCTCATTAAAACACTCATGATCCGAATAATTCTTTAAAAAGCCCAGACTGACTTCTTGCATCATTATTTGTAATGATTATCAGAGGAACCTAATCATGAAGTGTGTTGTTCAAATGCACGGCCTAACAGAAGAAAGGAAACATAATCGGATCCATTTTTCCCTGCAGAGAAGCACAGAAGTACTTCCTGAGCCCTGCAGTGCTTTCCACAGACCTGGGACGGCCCTTTCCCCCCTCCTGGGCTGGTAGCAGGGACTCTTTCTGGTTGACCCCGCAGTCAGCTCCGGGATCTTTCTATTCACAGCACTCAGGAAATCACAACCAATGGATTACATTATTGCCCAATAGGAAATCTGTTAGCAGCTACTCCATTACCCCTTCCCCTCAAGAGCAACAACCACCCACAGAAAGACTATTTGGGCAGCTCCTGGCTGAAGGACAGAGAGAGCCTGTGCATTCATCTCTTCCTGTTTACTGGAAGCTTCACTGGCCAGGGGCTGGCTCTGTGCAGAGCTCAGAGGCTGCCATGTGGCTGGCTGCTGGCCTCACGGGCTCAGACAGGCACTGTGTTCCTGGGCCGGTTCAGTCCAGCAACGGCACCTGTGGCACCCAGCTCCCCTGAATCTTGCCTGTGGCCTCGCATGTGGAGGCCTGGTGATAGCACCACTGCGAGAGCATGGCCCCCTCCCCACCTCCAGGCTGATGTAACTGGCTCCCCCAGGGCGAGCCTATCACAAGGCGAAGGTGGGGTGGAAGGAAGCCGCTACAGCTCTAGGGAGCAGGAAGAAGTAGGCCTGGAAGCCTCCCTTGGGCACAGCCCTGTCCATGCATGCCTCATTAGCACAAGTGAGGTCTTCTCTGTGTCATTCACTGACGAGGCTGAGGCTAAGCAACTTGTCTGAGGTCCTGTAGCTAGAATCAGGGCAAACTTAAGCAAGGGCCTGGCTGTTCAAGTGAAAAAGAAAGTAAAGAATGGGACATTTCACACACACACAAAATTTTTTAAGTCAACTCTACACCCAGCATGGCGCTCAAACTCATAACCCCAGTGATCAAGAGTTGTGTGCTCATCTGACTGACCCAGCCAGGTGCCTCAAGACTCTTTTTATTTGTTACATCTAGAGGAAAGCTTACCTCAAACAAGCAGGATTTTGGACATACTCTAATACAATTATGAAACACTGCAACTCTGCCCTGAGCCTGGCAAGGCCTTCAGGCTGTGACAAGCCCCACCGTATTGGGGGAAGGGCAGGAGGAGCAGGGGTAGTGGTCCTTCAGGCTGTCCTGTGGGCATTGCCTATGCCACCTCTCCCTCTGGGAGTGGCCTGGTTCCTCAGTATTTGACAAAACGTACAAAACGTGAGGTCTGCTGACCATTAGACACGCTAGCGTCCTAAGTCCCATGTCCTCACCTCTGCCAGCTGCTCTCACAGTCACCTCATCTCAGGGGCCACAACCACCTGCTTGCTCAGATCAGAACTGGAGCCCTTATGGTGGGTGCCTCTGTGCTCCTCCTCGGACTTCAGTCCTCCATGGAGCCCTGCTCACCCCACCTGCCCAGCACACCTCCTGCTGCCAGTGCCGGCCTCCCACTCCTCAACGTCATCATCCAAACACAGCCCAAGCCAGGTTTTAAAACAGGGGACAAGAACATGCAACCACAGAGGCTTCCCAGAGGTTCTGGACTCAACCCCAGGTCGCTCAGCCCAGAAGGGCTGTCTGTCACCTTCACCCTCCACCGTGATTCCTGTGCTCCACACACACCATCTGCTTTTGTCAGTGTTTGTGTGAGGGGTTTTCCTGCTTTGATGTTCTATCCCACACAGTGTGGACTCTCTGGAGAGGGCGCATGGATCTGTCCCCACAGCCCACAACACAGCCCTGCGAGCTAGAGCCTGCACCCCGCCAATACGGGTGGAAGGGAGACCACAGCCTGGAGCTCTGGGCAGCCAGCATGATCACTGTTCAGCCCAGAGCTTGCCATGACTGCAGTGAACTGGGGAGTCTTCCTTTCTCACGGGTATGTAGAGGAGACACACTCATATTCTTGAAGGCAACATCACTATCTGGATCACAGGTCTGTCTGGCACATGTATGGTGTCCCAAAAAGCACAATGCAGCGTGAGCTTTGTCAGAAGGCCCAGGATATCATTCAGAGGCCAGTTACCTGCCCTGGTAGCAATGCAGGTCTGGGCCCCTTAGGCCTGTGGCTCAGTGGGAACAGGAATTGTGGTTCCCCCAAGCCCTCAGGTGTGGTTCTGACTCAGGGGTCTGCAATGACAGCTGGGGAGGTGGAGGGAGGAGCAGGATCAAGGGCCACCAGGAAGGCTGCGGATGACCAGCTTGATCCCAGCTGGAAACGAAAACCCTCCAAGATAAAAAACCCAGCTCTAAAGAGGCTTCAGGACCTGGTGGCCCAGCCCAGCTCACCCAAAGGGTGACATTCCAGAGCCCACGAGTTCATTAATTGCACAGGCTGACCCTGGGGAGTATAAAGTCAGTTTAACATTAAAAAATATTTTATCTACTTTTAAAATTATTGTTTGGGTCCTGCTTTCTCTGTGTAATTGAGATTCAGAGCTAAATTTCCAAAAGCAGAAATTAAAGGCTCTTAGAAGGAAAACTCCATAGATAGCCTGAGAATGTAAACTATTTTCTATAGAGTGTGAGGGGCCTGCAGCAGCCATCCCCGGATATGCACTAATTTGGATGCTTCTGGAATCGGAGAGCCAAGTACGACCTATTAGCCACAGCCATCTCTGAAACCTGGGCTGCAAAAATTATGTGTTTGCTAAAGCTATGGAGTTCTATAGGTGGCTACAAGTTGCTGAATGCACACAAAAATGACAAAGTGAAATCGATGAGAGACTGGCCTACCTTGCTGGGTTTGGGAAGTGCAGAAGGCCCTCGTCTGGGCTGCTCATGGCCTCTGTCCTTCCACAGTCCATCAGTGTGTAAGGGCCTGGTTAGCCAGAGGAACTTAGTTGCAAACCCCGGATATAGGGGAGGGCCAGGCCGGATGGAGACATCCAATCCGTGGGGCGTGCATATATTTAATGTGGTGAGTTGAAATCCCATTGGCCACTTGTGTGTGGGCCGGGCTCAACCACCTCTGTAAAGTTTAGTCTGTGAGGCTGGGGTGGGGGGAGTAGTAGGAGGAGCCAGAATAGCCGTTGGAGTAGTAGGAGGAATTAGAATAGGAGTTAGAATAGCTGTTAGGATAGTCGTTAGAATAGCCATTAGGGTAGTCCTCGGGAGAGTCAGAGCATCGTGGTCATCGTGGTCCTGGGAGCATTGTGGTCATCCTGGTCATCGTAGTCATAGGTAGCAGCGCCATGGCGAATAGCCTCTCTGCCAGCAGCCTCGCCATAGCGAGCGGCGGCCCTGCCGCGAGCAGCCTCACCACCCTGGCCTCAGCCCTGCCACGAGCAGCCTCGCTGCTCTGGGCCGCGGTGCCGCGCAAGTGGCCTCAGAGCAACATCATTCTGGGAAGTGGCCCCATCCGGGGAGTGACCTCGTCAGCAGCGGCCTTGTCCTGGGAACGGCTTTGTCCAGAGTGGTCTCTTCTTAGGAGCAGCCCTGTCTAGGGAGCGACCTCGTCAGCAGCAGCCTCGTCCTGGGAGCGGCCTTATCTGGAGTGGCCTCATCTGCGGAGTGGCCTCGTCCAGAGCGGCCTCATCCAGAGCAGCCTTCTTGGGAGTGACCTTGTCGGGGTCATCATCGTTGTCTCTTCATAAGAGATGGCCCCTACAAGTCAGTTTGATTTCTATGCGTGGCGCGAAATAAAGCTTTGTTTAATTTTCACTTTGTGTCAGTCTCGTTCCTTTGATCACGGACATCATGGACCCTAACATAGTGGGTTCTGGTATTTTTTATGAGGTATGGGTCCCTAAATGCGATCCTCTCACTTATCCAAAATTCGCATGAGATCACCAAGCGATGAATGCAGCAGACCCTTTGCCGACACCCGGGCTTTCAGCATGCAACGGGCACACTCCAACGATATGGTTCTGCAGGGACTGTGGAGCACAGGCAAGTGTGTTCCGAGCGTTAGCCCCATGCTTTAGGCATGTTCTCTGTACTAGCTTCATGTCATTCTTGGCAACTTACTCCCTGCGTGCCCATTTCCTGCACTTCTAACTCTGCTTGTATATCCAAACTCTTTTTCCCTCCTGCTTTATTTATTTCACTTTCAATGTCTGTTTCATTCTATTGTTTTTGTGTAACTTAGTGACCAAAAATTACATCACAATACATACCAGACGCTCTTCTAAATGCTATCTATTTACTCCTTTGCTCCTCAGAACCACCCTATGAGAAACATCACATTGTCATCATGTTCAAGACAGAATCGAGGCCCAGGGAGGCTGAAAATCCTGCCCAAGGTCACACAGCCTGTCCAAGGTCACACAGCGCCCAGGAGGTTTGAGCCCAGCCTGCTGCTGCATCTCTGGTTTCACGCTGTTATGTCACGCCTAGCCCCCTGCACTGGGAGACTCAGGGTCAGCTGGCTCCCACTTCCATCTCAGGAAGGTTTGCTGAGATCTTTCTGATTCTTGGTAAGGTCTCAATTTTTTTTTTTTCCCATCCCACCTGGCTCAGAGTCTCAGAGTCTGGCTCCAGAACCCAGCACGTTAACCCCTCTCCTGACCTGTAAGCACAAATTCAAGCAAGGTTTTAAAAAGTTGCTTACAGTGCCAGGAAAGAAGTTTTAAGAGTTAAATTTTTTAAGAAGGCACACATCTTTGGCTTTTTTTCCCCTGTTTTTTTAAACGGAAAGGCCTCTGAAGGGCACACGAAGCCAGCGAATGAGGGAAATGTTGTGGGAATGTTAGTTGGCAAAATCACAAGTGCTCTAACAGCTCTAACAGGGGAAGAAGGCTAGCGATGGGTGAACCGTTAAGGAGAGCCCCTCCAAGAAGGAAAATGGAAAGAGCCAGGACTTAAATATGGCAACAAAGTGCAGTTTAGCAAGCACAGAAAGGGGAGTACAGACAGTCATACATTATTCAGGAACAACCAAGGTTAAAATAAGCGATGTCTCCTTCGTTAGATAAGGAGAGAAAACTGGTAACAGATGTTGCTTAAAAGGCAGCTGAACTGAATGGATGCATTTTGAAAACACCCAGACCCAAGTGTAGAGAAGAAGGATGGCTGGGCCCTGGAGTGCCTGGGGACATCCACAAAGGGGAGACAGCCCAGCAGCAGCCTGGGCCGAAGGTGTTAACCCTGCTGTCTACATGGCCCGCCATGGGGGTCAGGTCAGAACGCAGATGGAATATGTGGAATAGAAATGTCATTAGAAATAACAAGAGCCAGAGTCCCTGAGATCAAAAGCAAGCTATGAGTAATTCTAAGGAAATAAGAGAATATATAGATAAGACACTCAGTACTTCTGGAACGGCCATCCACAGAGTGCATATCATGACCACAGAAGAAGGAGGAGATAAAAGGGAGGGTGAGGAAGACACAGAATGGGAGCTCTTGGCGAGTTACAGAAGTCGGATGAAGGGGCCACCAATTCTGTCTGAGAAAGGGGAAAAAAGCATTTTGCGTTTTGATTAATAATCACATAAAAAGAATATGGTGGGGGTACTTAGAGGGCTCAGTCCGTTAAGTGTCTGACTCTTGGTTTCGGCTTAGGTCACCATTCTCAGGGTCGTGAGATCGAACCCTGTGCCGCTGCATACTCAGCACAGAGTCTGTTTGGGATTCTTCCCCCTTTCTCACCCTCCCTATTACCCCCCTTTCTTTCTTTCTTAAATAAATAAATACATAAATAAAATCTTTAAAAAAAAAAGTATGGTGGTCAGTTTGCCTCAAATCAGGGGACAAATAACTAAATGTCCTTTATAAATTGAGTTCCTTTTCGAATGGCACCTTTCACTGAAAGAACTAGGTCTCCAGGCGTGATGTTATTTTGCAGTGAAGCGCAGGAGTCAGCCCTCCATCCATTCCATCTGCTACAATATGGTCCTGGGCAGTTAGTTCGTCAGAAGAGAGGGAGGGGGATTAATCTGATAGCTCTTCATCACCTGCAATACTAAATACAGTGATGTTACTTTACCAAGACAGGACTCCTGTGCTTCCGATCACCCAGATGACCAAGTGTCTGCAGGAGGCACTTCCTGGACAAGACTGTCACAGTGTCCCCTACTCAGGAACTGGCCTGCTCTTGATCTGACTGTAGGAAGGATGTGCTGGGTCTTCAGGATTTAACTCCCTCTTTGTCCGGAAGCCCTGGGAGCCAAGGAGGGAGGCAGTGTTCTTCTCTCCCTGCATAAGCTTACACACAGGTCACTGGGGTCCCTTAGGAGATGAGACCGAGAGAGATTTTTGACCAGGCAAGGCATTGTCTTTATCTGCAGGTGCTAGGTGGATAGCAGGGGCATTCCAGGGCTCAGGATGTGAGTGGATCAATAGACAAGGAGAAAGGACAGAAAGCACCCATGGTTCCTCCAAAGAAACCCCCCACAGGCTCACTGAAAGCCATGGCTGAGGGGCATTTAGGGACTGAGCAACTGAAACTTCAACAATTTGGTTGGGTCAAGGTGATACACAAAGGTGTAAGAGCCCCAGGAAGAGAAATCAAAGGTCTCTAACAGGACCTCGACTGTGGGGTGAGTGGGTGGTGTGGATGTCAGTCAGAGGGAACCTGGTGCCCAGCCTTTCATCCGAGTCCAGAATCAAGGAGCAGGAGGGGCAGGATTTCACTGTGCCATAAAGCAGAAACCCAGACAGTTTAGAAAATAAAGGGCTGAGTCCACTGAATTAAATACAGGAGACAGTCTACGCCCCACAGCAGGGTTTCAACCAAAGATATTTTTCAATTTAAAATAAACATTTTTCATTAATATTAAGGGGGAATAATCTTTAATCTAAGAAAATAATGCCATCATTACTAACAAGGAGTGACAGGTCATGAATGGGCATGACCACACAGGGCAAGCTGCCTCATTGCCCCAAAGGCATCTGTACCTTCTGTGTGGCTGCCATGGGGGTCTGGGGTATGTGTAAGCACGGAAAGGGCTCCTGTCTGTTGCAGAGTGGTTCCAGCCTTTAGACACACCTCACCCATCACCAAAGCATCTTGTGAAAGATGCTTATAAAATGCATGCTCAATTTCAGACCGCGAAGAAAGCACATGCCACACCCCCTCCCATCTTTAGGATCTTCCCAGAGCAGTGAGGTTGTTTCTCCCCATCTAAATAAACACTGGATGGCTCTTTGATAAACAAAAACATCTCTAGCCTCTGTTAATCTAACAGTTCACAACCAATAACATGACTAAAACCCAACCAATAGTTGTAACATTGACTGCGATTTTGACAAGACCACATTGCCTCCATTGCCTAAGACATTGGTATGTTCCTCTCACCCCAGGTGGGTGAGGGCTGGGGTAGGGTCCCGTCTCCAGCAGGTAAGAACAGCTGCCCTGGGTGCCCATGCTGGGAGCCAGCAGGACTGCCACCATCAGCACCCCTTTGGAGGAGCCTGGACAAAGCTGGAGCCAGGGATGGTCTACTTGATCACACCTGATCTTTTTCTCCAACAAAAACACCCTCAGTGGAAGGTGGGGCTCTAGCCTTCATTCACTGGACATCCCTTTCCCTCAGAACAGCTAAGGCCTACTCATTCCCATCTATTAGCCTCAATAAATGGAAAAATTCCTGCTTTTCACCTCCATCTTTTACTTCACTTTTCTTTCCATCGCCTAATATTCCCTCCTGGGTGAGTGGCAGCTACTGTAACCAGCACTGATGGCTGATTTTGGGTGACAAGAATGTCACCAAACACACAAACACACCTCACTGCTGTGTCTCAGGGTCGTGAGAACATTTAGGCTGTCTAGCGTGTCCTGAAATCTTGAACTGGAGTGACACAACGCTGTCCTAGTTGGTGCCCTTGAAACCTATTCATGGCACCAAACCACCTCTGTCCCAGGGATTTCCATTAACTTTCCTCTGGGGGTGGGGGGGCAGGGTCCAGGTCAGACTTTCTAACAGGTGGAGTGAGAAGCAGACTAGAAGACTTTTTTTAAGTTCATGTCTGTGGTATAATATAGGCATGAAATTCACTGCTTCTGTGAGGGAGAAAGGATTTTTTTTTTTTTTTTTTTTTTTGCAAACATGTGTCTTAGAGATCAAAGACATCTAAGAACCTAGTGTTACCAGAACACAGAGTTTAGATGAAGAAGAAATGAGAGCATTCATGACTGACACCCCACATACAGTCTAGTCAGACCCCTTGAGGTTTCTCCCAAGTGTGCATGTGCCCCGGGGGAGATGTGACCCAGTAGGTGTTGGTGTTACATGAGCCAAAATGGGGTTTTCTAAATTGCAATGACTACAGTTTCACTGAAATTAATTACAAAACCAATCCTAGGTAAGCCCCTCAGTGTGTCATACACGTACCCCTCTAGGCCTTGAAGAGCAGCACTCCCAGGTATCGGGGAGGCTCTGAAAGGCAGCATGAACAAATGCATGGGCTTAACCCTTTCATGACCCTATTCCAAAGGCTCTTTTATGTTCTCTCCAAGATAGCAGAAGTAGAATAATAGCTACTTTATTATTTTAAATGCAACACCACAGGTTCACTTTGTCCATCTAATGGGAATATGAAAGTTCTTATTGTTCTTAGGCCCTAAATGCACAATGTACAAATGGACTTAGAATATGTTCTTGGTTGTTTGGGTGAGGCCAATATTACTAAATTTAGGTGTCTTTTGGTTAAAAAAGAAGTTTTACAAATTCAGAAAGAAGAAAAACTAGGACTAAAACGTTGCCATTTTATCTGCATACCGCATTCAGAAGGGCACACAAAATAGGTGGAGAAGTGGTAAAAGGGCACTTCATGAGGCTCCTAGAAATCACTGCACAGAAGAAGCTAGTACCAATACTTCATTCCAATAGCGCCTGGTTCCACTCACTGCTTCCAGGTCTCAAAATGTGACTGCATTTCATGCTGGGAGAGCAGCAAAGGCTTCCTTCTGTTTTCATCACACGCTTTCCAGAATCTGGAAAGTTCTAGAAGGATGGAGTCCAGCCTGTGTGATCAGTGAGGTCTTTAGTGCCAACTCTGGAAGACATCACAGTCACAGTTTGGGTTGAGCTGTCAGCCAGCACAATCCTGCTTAAGCCACGTGGCTGTGGACTTAGCTTTCTAAGCAGGTCCCAGTATTTGGAGTGTCACTCTGCCTCCTTGCTTTGCTATTTAGAAACACGAGCTGATCTACCTAATAGGTGTTGAATTAAACATGTTTTTAAATATTTAGTTCCTTCTCTACCATTACTGCCGTTTCCCTGCGTGAAGCCAAGAACAGCGTATGGCATAGGAGATAAGCTGTTTGCTGACAGGGAAGCACCTGATAAAAGTAATAAAATACAGATGGTTTTTGCCTCTTACCCTGAATGATCTGCAAGTCATTTTGTTAAGAGGGCATGGGATAAATGTTTTAGGCGCACATGGCCAGGTGTTTGTGGGGTGATTCTGTGTCATCTAGCAAAGGCCGCCGCTAAAGCACAGTTTGCTTTAAACCAAAAACCAAGCATGCACCAAATCAAGAATCATCCAGTTGCAGCAGGTTGTGGGTATATACTGTACATTTTTCCCCCCTTTGAATTGAGCATTCTGGGTAAGCATGTGGCAAAGCACATGGGTAAATGTTCTTAACTTCTGTAGGCTTAACTGGAAGGGCCTGAAGACCACTAGAAGAGTAAGACATCCTTAATGGTAACAAAAGCAGCTTGCAAACCAAGATCTGCCACGCCTCAAGAAAGAACTGGTACCAGTATCAAGACTGTCCTGGTGTGCTCCCCCAGCATGCACAGTGCAGCAGCCAGCTGTACCGGGCCGGGAGGAAGTGAGGGCTAACCGCAAGTGGAAAACATGCACGAACCGGAAATTGAACAGAACAAGACAGTGGGTGTGTCAGAGCTGAAGGGCCTCCACACAATGCGAGGACAGCTCTTTCCAAACAAAGACCTCTTCGGGGGCAAAGGCTCACCACCAGCAATGACCCACTGAGAAGGGAGCTCCGCCCACAGGGCTTGAGTTCTTGCCTTCCGGGTCCTCAGGGCAGCAGAGCCCCACTGACCCCACCCATGATAGGTCACTGTGGCACCTGCTAACTACCTCAATGCTGTGAAGCAGCTGCAGCCCCTGGGGGAGCGCGAAAGACCCCGGCGCTTCTGGCTCCAGTGGATACTGGACTGGACCTCGAGCCCACCTCTCCGAGCCCACCTCCAGCCCCACCCTGCCATCTTCACTGGCCCTTTTACCCTGCTTCGGGGCAGGCTGGTGTGCAGGGAGCTCAGAGGGAAGTGGTTCTCTCCTGACCTCTCCAGCACACCGACCTGGCAGCAGCTTCTAGTCCCGGAGTCTCACCTACATGTCTGCATGCCTAGTGCTCTTTGAAGACATGGCATAGCAGGCACACTCCTGGAAGCTTCTCTAGACTGCCACACGCAGGATAGGCAGGCCTCTGTGCACCGGCAAGTAACGACCCGATGTAAGAGCTGTAGGATGTTATCTGTCTGCCCACTGGCCTCCTTGAGGCAGAGTGGGCTTCCAAGGGCAGGGTTGGTCACTGGGGGGATCCAGAGCTCTGAGGTATGGCACTGGAGCCAAACAAGCCAGGCTGGAGAGGGCTTCTGCGCCACTCTGTGCTGAGACCCAGTGTTTCTGCCCTTTACAGTGACCACCAACAACACATCTTGGGAGTCTTCCTTCTTCACTGGGCTGCACTGTCAGACTCCCCATTTGTCACCAAAACCCATCCCTCCAAGGGGCCAGTTCTACAGCTAGAGGAGAACCAAGGGCGGCAGTTAGGGAATGGGCCATGGGACTACCACGGGGACCCGAGGAAGCAAAGTCCAACTGGCAAATTTGATGCTCTACACAGGCAGCTTTAAGAATGAGATAGACTTTCATGTAGTTGGCTCTCAGCCTTACTGACTGACAACCAGAATGTATCTGAGGATCTTTCATAAAATGAGTTTTTCTGGTCCCGTTCACAATTCTCATTTAACAGGTCTGGTGATGGGTCTGAGAAGTGTTTCTCAAACTTTAAATTTTGATACTTCAAACTTACAGAAAAATTGCACACACAGTATTAGGGAGTCAGAAATACTCTTACTCAGATTTACCAACTGCTTTCATTTGCCCCATTTGCTTCATTATCCTCTTTTTTTTTTAAGGAGGGACCATTTGATAGTGAGTTGCAGACCATAAGCCCCTTGGCCCCTAAACACATCAGCGTGTATTTCCTAAAATCAAGGCCTGTCTTACATGATAGGGGAGAATGTTCTGTCCCCGAAGTGATTTTGGAGGGTGAAGGAAGTGATGGTACTTTCCTTTTATTTTATCAAAATTTCCAAATTTTATCAAACTGATAGAATTCAGGAAGTATCAAAAACAGATGGGAGTCCCTCAAGTATTACTGCAGAATGACAAAATAGCAGCTGGTTATTCTGAGGCTATAAGGTTATAGGAAAGGTTACAGTGATGAATGCAGGAGTTCCCTTTTATTCAGGATGCAAAAGATCTTTTGATGAACTGGAATAGAACATCACCATATAAAGAAGCATTCATTTGAGGTGAATTTGGGGATATAGTGGTGGGCATCCTCTGCTAGCCCTCAGTGGTCCCAGTCCCTGGTATGACTCCTTTGTGGAACCCTCTCTCCTGGAGTGTGGGCTGGACCTAGCGACTCACTTCTCAACAACACAACACAACAGAAGTGAGAGGATGTCACTTTGGAGATTAGGTTACTAAGAGACTGGCTTCTGGCTCAGGTGTGTTCTCTCTTGAGTACTGGCTCTGACAGGAGCTGGCTGCCCTGTTGGGAGTGGCCCTCACACGTGGAGAGGCCTACATGGTGAGGAACTCATGTCTGGGCCCTGAGGCTCCTATCCACGGGTGTAAGCCCAGCCAGTCCTGGGATACCTGCAGCTCTGCCCAACATAAGAGGCACCCTGGTAGGCATGTACGGATTCACAGACACTGTGAGAGAGCCAGTGTTTATTGCTCAGGGATAATTTGTTATCCACCAGTAGACAATATGGGATAGTTAACGTGGAGTATCACAAAAACTCATTACGTTAAAATATGCCCGATTTCATGGAGAGCCCAATGAAGTAATCAAAGGCCAAGAAGTCCTGCCAGAAAAGCAGGAGGTGGTTTACCTTTCCTGATTATTTAACCTCTCTCTCTCAACCAAATTCTGTCCTAGTGACTATGAAAAATACTTTTATTTTTAAAATACATGGGCATAGTTTAAAAGAATCACGCACTAGAAAAATACCATTAATAAAGATTCACTCCCACTTTCATCACCCAGTCCCTCATCTTGGGAGGAAATTTCTTAATACATGACCAGTTTCATGCTGATTCTTTCAGAAGTTTTGTCCCCCATGCCAAATATCAGCATATGCTATCTGAGGATATCCTTCTTATTTTTAATACAAGGGTAGCATAATATACTCTGTTCTGCATCTTGCAAAATAAATCTTAGAGATAGTCCTATATAAGGAATTGTAGAAAATTCTCTTTCTTTTGAATGTGTATGGGGTTTGTCATGGGACAATTCGCTAACTAGTCCCCTAAATCACGGTGTACTTATGAACGTGTGAGTGTATCTAGGGAATAAATTCTTGGAATTTTCTTTAGGCTATTAACCATCCCACGCTCTCTCATTAAACAGACAAACAAAATCCTCCTCTCTACCTCCTACCCTCACTCTCTCCTCTGTGGACATTTCAGTTTCCTCCTCCCTCTCCCAGCCAAACCTGTCAATAAAATGGTCTCCCTTGGCTGTTTTCTCATTCTGACTCCCCAACCACCCCACTGTGGCCCCTGACCAGTGAACCCACTGGAAGAGTTCCCTCTAAGGTCACCCAGCTGCCATGTGGCTAAATCCAAGGCTGTTTTTCCCATCTTCATCTGATGCATTCATAGCTGCACTGGACATCTTGCCACTAACTCCTTTCTGCCTGTGACTATGACATGACCCCTCACCTCTCCTCCCATGACCAGTCCTCCCACCTCTCCTGGGAGGAGAGAGCCCTCTCAGGGCTCCTGTGCCCGCTGTTTTCTGGAAACAATCCTCAAGGGTCAACTCCAGGCCCTCTCCTCTTTTCACTTAGATCAATACCACCCGCCAGAACACTCTGAGATAACAGGAATGTTTTATAAGCACTTAAGATGTGGTTAGTGCAGTTGAAGTGCTGAATTTTTAATTTGATTTAATGTGAACAAATTTAAATGTAAGGAGCAACAGGTGGCTGGCAGCTACCATGGACAGCACTCTCCCTGTGAGAGATCGCACAGAGCCAGTGGCAGCCACCACCTGTGTGCAGAGCATACATTCACTCATCCCTACTCCCAGCCCAGGTTTCCTTCCCAGCTCACAGAACACTCACAAAACCAATACCCTGACATCTTCCTTTGGACGTCCCTAAACCGACAATGCTAAACTCAAGGTCATTTCCTGAAGCCAGGCTGTCTTCCCACCTAGTGAATCGCACAGCTTCAGAGCCTTGGAAAAGCAGGTGTGGTTGCCTTCACCTTCCAGACTATTCCCAATTGGTCTACACTCTACATCTTGGTCACTGTCTTATGAATCCATTGTGGAACTGGTGCAGTGGCCTCACTACCGGTCTATCACATCCCCTCTGCCTCCCCTGTTGTGTGTCCTCACAGTACCCTTGAGTATGAGAGACACCACTCTCAGCATGTTACAGTACAGCTGGAGCACAGTCATCCATTAGACCAGCGAAGGTCATGGATGTCACACACCATGCAGATGTCAGGGATCCTCCCAGCCCTCCAAGTTGAGCTTGGGTCCAGCTTCAAGACGAGCAGAGCCAAGGCCCAGTAAGTGCTGGGAGTTAGGTCGGGAAACAAGGCAGCAGTGGTCCATTTTACTTGAGGCCTGAGGGACTGGGATCAGGAAAGGCTGGAGAAGCAAGCACTTGACCAAGAGTCATTGAGGGATGGGATCTGCTGAGCAGTCCCTCAAAGGGGCTTTCTGAGCAGGGAGGGTGTGACACCAAAGGATGAAGGTGAAAAAAAAAAAAGAAAAAATCCAGAGACAGAGATTGGGCAAGAGAGGTAGCCCAGGAAGCCTTGGGGTCATGCCCCTTTGTTCTGGACATTATTCCTGCAGCCTCTGGTTACATAAGCTGCTCTGGCAGCCGAGCCTTTTTAGCTCTTTGGAACTTGCAGCCAAGGAGATGGGCCAGCTTTTTCCATGTGTGCTTCATTTGGTCAGAATTTTTTTTTTTTTTTTTTTGCCTGTACTTTTGTGATTTTTTTTTTTTAATAGAATGCAAGACCTTCAGTTTACCCTGATTAAATTTTAACCTGTCTTTTCTGACCTTCATCATCAAAACCTACCATGATCTTTCTGAATGCCTTCATTCAGCACATTCCATTGCCTTTTCACCATCTCCCACTGAGTGCATTTTTTTACACTCAGAGCTTACTGCAAACTTTAGTTATGCAGAACAAGATCTATTTCCTTTGACTGCTACATAGTGTCTTTACTCCCTGCCTGGTTTCTACCTCTTCCCTACTCTAAAAGCCTATTTTTTCACTCTGGAAGTCAGCAATGCCAGGTGCTATTTCTTAGTCTTCCCAATAGTTAGGGAATGAACTAGTAAATCTGGACTTATGGGCAAGGTTTTCCTTCCTAATATAAAGAGACTCTGACAAGAAGCCTTCCCTGACTTTGGACAAGAGTGTATGAAGATATAATGCCTGGAGCCATGGTATCCACGTTGTGACCATGATGAAAACCAACATACTGATGATGGCTGAATGGGAAGACAGCCAAAGCCTATCTAGTTCCATAATGCCATCACTGGGCTGTTCCTTCAACCTTGGGAGAGGCCCACTTATGGATTTATTGTTATATTACACCTCAGGTTCACTTAATAACTTCTGTTCTTTTTTTTTTTTTTTTTTTACTAGTTTCAGAAGCAGAATTTAGTGGTTCATCAGTTACATGTAACACACAGTGCTAATTACATTACATGCCCTCCTTAATGCCCAACACCCAGTTACTCCATCCCCCTCCCCATTTACCTCCCCCCAGCAGCCCTCAGTTTGTCTCCTGGAGTTCAGCATCTCTTATGGTTTGCCTCCCTCCCAATTTTAATCTTATTTTATTTTTTCCTTCCCTTATGTTCATCTATTTTTTTTCTTAAATTCTACATATGAGAGAAATCATATGGTATTTGTCTTATTCTGACTGAATTATCTCACTTAGCATAATATCCTCTGGTTCTATTCATGTCATTGCAAATGGTGAGCTTTCATTCTTTTTGATGGCTGAGTAATAGTCCATTGTAGATATATACCACATGTTCTTTATCCACTCATCTGTTGATGAACATCTGGGCTCTTTCCATAGTTTGGCTATTGTGAACATTGCTGCTATAAACATTGGGGTGCAGGTATCTCTTTGTATCACTACATTTGTATCTTTGCGGTAAATACCCAGTAGTGTAATTGCTGGGTCATAGAATAGCTCTATTTCCAAGTTTCTGAGGAACCTCCATACTGTTTCCCAGAGTAGCTGCACCAGTTTTGCACTCCCACCAACAGTGTAAGAGGGTTTCCCTTGTTCTGCATCCTCACCAACATCTGTTTTTTCCTGAGTTGTTAATTTTAGCCATTCTGACTGGTGTGAGATTGTATCTCATTGTGGTTTTGATCCTTATTTCTTTGATGCTGAGTCATGTTGAGCATTTTTTCATGTGTCTGTTGGCCATTTGTATGTCTTCTTTGGAGACATGTCTGTTCATATCTTCAGCACATTTCTTGACTAGATTTTTTTTTTTTTTTTTTTGGATGCTGAGTTTGATATATAGGTTATAGATTCTGGATACTAGCCTTTATCTGATAAGACATTTGAAATATCTTCTCCAATTCTGTCAGTTGCCTTTTAGTTTTGTTGATTGTTTTCTTAGCTGTGTAAAAGCTTTCTATCTTCATGAAGTTCCAATGGTTCATTTTTGCCCTTCTTCCCTTGCCTTTGGAGATGTCTAGTAAGAAGTTGCTGTGGCTGAGGTGGAAGAGATTGCTGCCTGTGTTCTCCTCCAGAATTCCGTTGGATTCCTGTCTCAATATTTAGGTCTTTCATCCATTTTGAGTTTATTTTTGTGTGTGGTGTAAGAAATTGGTTCAGTTTCATTCTTCCGCACATGGCTATACAATTTTCCCAACACCATTTATTGAAGAGACTGTCCTCCTTTCTATTGAATATTCTTTTCCTTGATTTCTCTTTGTTCATTGTTCATGTTTAGAAATGCAACTCACTTCTGTGCATTGATTTTGTAACCTGCAACTTTGCTAAATTCCTGTTATCAGTTCTAGCAATTTTTTGGTGGCATCCTTTGGGTTTTTCTACATAGAGTATTATGTAGTCTGTGAAGAGTTAAAGTTTGACTACTTCTTTGCTGCTTTGAATGGCTTTTATTTCTTTTTGTTGTCTGATTACTGAGGCTAGGACTTCCAGTACTATGTTGAGTAACAGTGGTGATAGTGGATATCTCTGCCATTTTCCTGACCTTAGGATGACATTTGCTGTGAGTCTTTCATATATGGCTTTTATGAACTGAGGTATGTTTCTTCTATCCCTACACTGCAGAGAGTTTTAAGCAAGAAAAGATGCTGTATTTTGTCAAATGTTTTTTCTGCATCTATTGAGAGGATCATATGGTTCTTGTCCTTTTTTTTATTAATGTATGTGTACGACATCGATTGATTTGTGCATGTTGAACCACCCTTGCAGCCCGGGAATAAATCCCACTTGCTCATAGTAAATAATCCTTTTAATCTACTGTTGGGTCCTATTGGCTGGTATCTTGGTGAGAATTTTGGCATCTATGTTCATCAGGAATTTTGTCTGTAATTCTTTTTGGTGGGGTCTTTGTCTAGTTTGGGGATCAAGGTAATGCTGGCCTCATAGAAAGAGTTTGAAAGTTTTCCTTCCATTTCTATTTTTTGAAACAGCTTCAGAAGAACAGGTATTAGTTCTTCTTTCAGTGTTTGGTAGAATTCCCCTGGGAAGCCATCTGGCCCTGGACTCTCGTTTGTTAGGAGATTTAATTTCCTTGCTAGTTATGTGTCTGTTCAGGTTTTCTATTTCTTCCCATTTCAGTTTTGGTAGTTTATATGTTTCTAGGAATGCATCCTTTCTTCCAGATTTCCAATTTGCTGGCTTATAGCTGCTCGTAATATATTCCTTTTTTTTTTTTTTTAAGATTTTATTTATTTGAGAGACAGAGATGACAAGTAGGCAGAGAGGCAGGCAGAGAGAGAGGAGGAAGCAGGCTCCCTGCCGAGCAGAGAACCCAAAGTGGGGCTTGATCCCAGGACCCTGGGATCATGACCTGAGCGGAAGGCAGAGACTTCAACCCACTGAGCCACCCAGGTGCCCCAAGCTCATAATATATTCTTAAAATTGTTTATATTTCTTCAGTATTGTTGTGATATCTCCTCTTTCATTCATGATTTTATTAATTTGGGTCTTGTCTTTTTTTTTTGGTAAGCCTGACCAGGGACTTATTGATCTTATTCTTTCAAAGAACCAGCTCACAGTTTTGTTGATCTCTTCTACTGTTTTTTGGTTTCTATTTCATTGATTTCTGCTCTAATATTTATTAATTCCTGTCTCCTGCTTGGTTTAAGCTTTATTTGCTGTTCTTCAGGTCCTTTAGATATAAGGTTGGGCTATATATTTGCGACCTTCCTTGTTTCTTGAGAAAGGCTTGCTATATATATCCTCTTAGGACAGCCTTTGCTGCAACCCAAAGGTTCTAAACTGTTGCATTTTTCATTTCCATTTGCTTCCATGTATTTTTTAATTCTTCTTTAATTTCCTGATTGACCTATTCATTCTTTAGTAGGACACCCTTTAGCCTCCATGTGTTTGTGTTCCTTCCAAATTTTTCTTGTGGTTGACTTCAAGTTTCAAAGCATTGTGGTCTGAAAATATGCATGGTATAATCTCAATCATTTTGTATAGCTTGAGACCCGATTTGTGACCCAGTATGTGATTTATACTGAAGAATGTTCCATGTGTACTCCAGAAGAATATGCATTCTGTTCCCTTGGAATGAAATGTTCTGAATATATCTGTGAAGTCTATCTGGTCAAGTGTGTCATTCAAAGCCGTAATAAATTTTATTTTTTATATGGGAACAACTCAGAAATATCCCAGGCCATGTAAGTCCCTATGTCTCATCACTCTTGTGTTCACCTGTACATTACTGGGCACCCTCTCAACTAAATATATTGTAGCTGCGGTTTGTAATTCTATGTAGACTGAAGGCATTATCTGGGCATATGTTTTTCTCCCTTAAATTACAAAGTTCTCTTGTTTATACCAGCCAATTTTCTGAGAAATTCATTCTTCTTGTGTGTTTTGAGGTACTTTCTATTGGTTGTTATACTCCAGCATTTTAAGCTTCATTTAGACACCAAAATCATGCTCTTTGACATTCCATGCAGCTATTTATCTCCCTTTCCTTTCAGTTACAAGTCTTGACCTCCAACATAGACCAACACCTGGTCTCCCTCTCCTGCAGTTGCTCAACATCAGTAGGGAAGTAACCTGAGTTATATCCTGTGAGCTGAGCTCCCTGAGACCCCCAACTGTGGCTCCTTCCTCCAAGCCTCCTCAGGAAAGCCCTCCCGGCTTTCCTCTCTGCCCCCTCCTCCATTCCCAGAGCTCTTCCCTTCTCATTTGCCCTTTCCACTGGAAGGCAATCAAACTTGATATCTGTCCTCCCACCCCCTCATAAGTCAGCACTATATATAAGCCTAGGGGCAGAGTTGGTAGATAAGGAACACTCCTAGGGAAGGGAAAAGGTATAAACACTCACAGGATATCATAACTGCTTTTTTTCTGTCATACTTCATTTTCAGGAAAATCAGGGGAAGTTTAAGGTGACTGCAAGGGCTCATACGTGTGGGCAGATTTGCTTTCACATATGTGCCAAAGCATCCATTTTGCTTGGCAGTGCAGACCTTATGTTTATGTCCTCTGGCCCACCCTCAGGCATTGTGACCCCTTGTGGTCAGCAACAAGATTCCTCTGACCTAACATTTTTTCTTCTTGTCCTGAGGCCTGACATGCAGCTTTTCCTTGGAAGTCCAGATTTATCCTCTATGGGAAAACCTCCTGTTACAAACACATCACCAGTAGCTCTGCATTTTTCTTTTTCCCTTGTGTCAAATTCTTCCACCCTCACCTCTTGACTCTAAAGTCTCTTCAGGGTATTTGTTTTTTTGGCTTCCTTCCCGAATTTTTTCCATCTTGCACAGGAATATTTAATCCCTTCTAAAATGTTAGATCTTTAGACTTTTTCTAGCAAAAATGTCAGCTAGATTTCATAGGAAACAATAAAAAAAAAATAACCCTTACACTTGCATGTAGTTTTTACACTTGACAGAATCATCTCTATTGCTGGCAGAGAAAGCAGGAGGCACCCCTGCAAAAGTGGCAGGCCTGGTTGTTGGGCACCCGGCCACCCTACTGCTAGTTCTCACAGTGCTTCCCACTTGGCACATGCAGTAACTGTCCTGCACAAAGGTTAGGTCACACGCCTACAGCTAATAAGTTTAGGTCTTAGGACACTTAGGTCTTGATGCCAAGTTACTTGGTTTGGCATCAAACAACTGTTCTTCTCAATTTCCTCAATTTCTGTATTTTCTGGGATTCGAGGAAGGTATAATTGACCCTTGAACAATGCAGGTTCGAACTGTGCAGGTCCACTTATCCATGTATTTTTTTTTAAATAAGTACAGTACAGCTCTACAAATTTCTCTCCCTTAAGATTTGCTACATAACATTTTCTTTTCTGTAGCTGACTTAATTATAAAAATACAGTATAGGGGCGCCTGGGTGGCTCAGTGGGTTAAGCCGCTGCCTTCGGCTCAGGTCATGATCCCACAGTCCTGGGATCGAGTCCCGCATCGGGCTCTCTGCTCAGCAGGGAGCCTGCTTCCTCCTCTCTCTCTCTGCCTACCTCTCTGCCTACTTGTGATCTCTCTCTGTCAAATAAATAAAATCTTTAAAAAAAAAAATAAATAAAAATACAGTATATAATACATACAAGATACAAAATATGTATGAATCAACTGTGTATGTTCTCAGTAAGGTTTCTAGTCAACAGCAGACTATTAGTAGTTAAGTTTTGGGCTGGTCCAAAGTTAAGCAAATTTTTTACTCAATGAGCAGGGTCAGTGTCCCTAACCCCCATGTTGCTCAAGGGTCAACTCAGTTTTTAGAGTTTTCAGGAAACTATGATTTTGCTGGAATTGTTTGCCGCTCCGCTTTTGCTCCTCCCTGGTGGGGAAAGGGGTTTGAGCTGGGGGGAAGGCACTGGGAGGCTGAACTGTCTGACACAGCATGTTTCCTGCCCACAGAGAATAACAGTCAGTGTTCAAGAGGTCCCCAGAACTGTTTTCTAGCAGATTCTCCTGCTTTTCTTTTAGCTTTCTCATTGTATAAATGACAGATTCAGAAAAGCGTGTTTTTGGTTTTGATGACCTGCCTATTATTGATTTGTTCTTTTATGGACTGTGCTTCAGAAGCTGTATCTAAGAAATCTTTGGCTAATGCAAGTCACAAAGATTTTATCCTGCTTTTTTTCTAGAAGATTTAAAATTTTAGGTTTTCTGTTTAGGTTTACAAGCCATGTTGGTACGAAGTTATGGGTCCGTGTTCATTTTTTTTGTTGTTGTTGTTTTTGCATATGGATATCCAATTATTCTCACATTATTTATTGAAAAGACTATCCTTTCTCTAATGCACCATATTTGTGTCTTTGTTAAAAATCAGTAGTATATCCTGGTGTCTTTCTCATACTTTTGGTTTTCTTCAAATATCTGATGCTCTTAGGTAGTTCCTTCACATTTCTATCAGAAGGACTAGGTGATCCTTGTGTACATACTCCACCAAAGACTAGGTGACAAGAATGGGCCCCTTCCAGGGCTTTTCTCTCCCCGGATGGGAGGAGGTGCTCTGGGTAGGCTCTGTATGCATACACCAATGAGCCTGTTTTTCTTCAGGATGTATGTAGGCAGCATGTAGGTGACCTGCAGGTTTCATTAGGAGCCACATGAGAAAAGCATCTTCCATCCTGGGATACTATGCATCCTTTGTATCCTCTCCCCATGGGTCACGGAGGCCCAGAGTAGCCTAGACATCCCTCACAGTCACAAAGCTCCTCCCACGCATTTTCTCCTGCTGGGGAGGTGCTGCTCTCTTGACAGAACTGCCTAAAGCCACCCGTCCTGGTTCCCTTTCTGGCTAGCCTGGCCACCAGCTTGGGGCTGCTCTCACCAGCCAGCACTTGGCTGTGTCTGATGGGGCTGCAACATCTTTGCTCCAGTTCCCAGTCAACCTTTCTTTTCTACTGCCTATTTTACAGGAATTTCCCAACCTTTTTTGGTTAGCTGATGGTACACTTTCTTGTTTTCCAAACTTTTAAATGGATTTATGCTTTTCTTGTATTTTTCCTTTTGTTTAAATATGGTTTTTAGAGGAGGAAGAAATAAATGGGAAGTCCTGTTAGATGGTAATAAGTGTTAGGGAATGTATGGATTCACCTTCCCACAGAATATCTGCTAGGTCATACCCAGAGACAGAAAGCAGAACTGGAGCAATCACCAGGCCAACCAGAGCTACCACATACAGAAACCTGGCTGGCTGGCTGTGATCTCATCCCCATGTCTTTAAAAGCTCTTCTAGCCATGGAAGACTATGGCTCTGTGTAAAGGAGGCAGGGGGCAGGGGCAGGGCTCCACAAAGAGCAGGGATGCAGGAAAGCACAGGTTCAGTAGGACATACTTTGTCAAGAATCAAGCCCATAGCCATCACGACAAGGCCTTTTTCTGTTTTCCTTAATCATATTTCACAGGCTTGGGTCTGTCTCTATCTGGTGGTTTTTGTTTTTGTTTATTTATTTATTTTTTTTGATGAGAAGTATACATGTGTATGTAATTCTCCTATCTAGTCAGTAATTAGGAGCACTAGCATTTTTTTTTTTTTTTTAGGATTTTATTTATTTGTGTGTGAGAGAGAGAACGACCAGGGATGGGGGGAGAGAAGAGGGAGAGGGAGGAGCAGACTGTCCACTGTGCAGGGAGCCCGAGGTGGGGCTGGAACATGAGGTGGGGCTCCATCCCAGAACGCTGAGATCAAGACATGAGCTGAAGGCAGATGCTTAACCAACTGAGCCATCCAGGTGCCCCTGGAGCACTGTTTTAAAACAACTATATTAAGAGGGTTTTTTTGTTTGTTTGTTTGTTTTTTTGGTGGTGGTGGGGGAGATCCTTAAAAGTATCAATAATCAGGCGCCTGGGTGGCTCAGTTGGTTAAGCAACTGCCTTCGGCTCAGGTCATGATCCCATAGTTCCAGGATTGAGTCTCTCACTGGGCTCCCAGCTCCACGGGCAGTCTGCCTCTCCCTCTGACCTCCTTCCCTCTTATGCTCTCTCTCACTGCCTCTAATAAATAAATAAAATCTTTTAAAAAAAAATCAATAATCTTGGTCCCACAGACTGCTTGTCTCAGTTTCTGTAGTATTTTATGCTAAGACAGGCTGGCCACAGCATTTACAAAAGAACCAGCACTATCAAACACTCTCCATCATAGAATCATTCTTGATCTGAAGGAGAACATAGTTTCATCTTAAAAAAACAAAATAAAGAACTCCAAAATTTCATGTTTCCTTCTCCGCTCAAGTCCTGTTATGAAACCACTCTGGGTGAAGATACATTACATTTTAAAAAGGCAGGGAAAAGCAAACGCAAAATAAGCCTGCTATAATGGACTTACAGACTTGCTTCTTGGCCAACAGGCCTTTGCTTATGCTGTTAGACTCTCTTGTTAATTTTGGTCTGGCTGTTTACACACATTTCTTAATTTGTTCAATCATTTCACAAACCAGTAGTTTCATGGTTCAATTTGCCTCAGGCAAAATGAAGTATCACAAAAAAAATTTTTTTTTTCAGGTTGGAGAAATTAATGAATTGAAACTGGAACAATTCTACATGATTGCTTTTTTTGTTCTAATTACAGAATACAGTCCTTCCCATAGATGTAAGGACATTCAGTAATAGCATAATAGATAAAAATAGAAATATATCCCCATATTTCTTAACCTTTCCCTTTCATTCTTTGAAGGGTCCAGAAGCCATCACATTGTGAAATCCAGGTGTAGCTGATGCATAATCTGGAGTAAATGCTGGGCTCGGGCACTGCTACCTTGCAATTGCACAGACTCTAAGAAGGGGCCCCTGTGCCCCCGGGGAAAGCAAGGGCTGTGGGCACAGACTGGTGTGGGCAAACAGAGCCTGGAATATCTCCGAACAGGCTTTTCCCTCAGTTCAGTGGTTGTAAAACTCAGTAAACAAGAGACAGACCCCCAGGCATACCTGCTCAATTCCTGGTTTTCCTTAAAGCAAATGAACATAAACAAACAAACAAAAAATCTAATTCTCACAAATCTATAAAATTAAAAGTATTACTCTTCCTATTCAAAATCACAAACTACTGCACAAACACATGGTGTTGGAAAGAATGCTCTAACTGCCCCACCATCCAGCTTCCTTAAGAAATGGATGCCTGGGTGGCTTAGTCGGTTAAGCATCTGCCTTCTGCTCACTTCATGATCATACAGTCCTGGGATCAAGTCCCACATCGGGCTCCTTGCTCAGTGGGGAGTCTGCTTCTCCTTCCCTTGTGTTCTCTCTTTGTCAAATAGATAAATAAAATCTTTAAAAAAAGAAAAGAAAAGAAATGGACATTGCTAATATGATGGATTCCACCTTGACAGCCCCTCTGAACCTCATCTTCCACCCTCCTCCCCCAAAAAGGAACACTCCTCTGGATTTGGTACTCATCATTCCCATGTGGTTCTTCTCCCCTAGATGTGTTACACCTAAATGACACATAGTATTACCCTGTAAGTGTTAAAACTTCGTGTCAGTAACAAGAGCTGTGCACAAAGGGCTCCAGGGTGAACTGGCTCCCAGTGTGCTGGGGTGCTGATTCCCTTGGCTCCCAGGCAAGGGCACGCCCTCCTCCTGTGCTCTCTGTCCAACAGTTGCCCTCCACCCTGGGCCCCACCAGCTCCACAGAGCAGGCAGTGCTGAGGAGGGACATACAGTTACATGCCTTCTCGTGAAGTTCATCTAAAAACACACCTCGGTGTCCTCACTGAGGAGAATGAGACAACTGTTGCCTCCAACAGGAAGCAAATGCTCTACAACAAATCAGCAGATTAAACAAGACCTCATCCACAGTCTAGTGACAGACATACGAGAGGGACTCTTTATCAGGAAACGCTGTGCCATGGCTGACATATGTTTTGTCTTAAGGCAAGCTGCCGCCTTCCGTACCAACCCAGGATTGAATGTGTCTTCTCTGTCCTCCCCCACCAGGTCTGCTAAGCTTCTCCTTCATCCTGCTCAGTTTTCAAGCCATTTGGTGGCATATTTCTTCCTCTACTTGCTTCCCCTGCCCTGAACACTGGGGCTTGCAAACAGTGAGTACTCCACGCAGATGGAATCCTGCACCAGGTAGAGACAGTTCTCAAACTGTGCACAGAGGCACCCTTGAGCACTGCAGTGAACTCACAG
Source organism: Mustela nigripes (assembly GCF_022355385.1). Classification (NCBI taxonomy): domain Eukaryota; kingdom Metazoa; phylum Chordata; class Mammalia; order Carnivora; family Mustelidae; genus Mustela; species Mustela nigripes. Next base: position 67,655,961 of record NC_081558.1, read on the forward strand.
GGGTGCCACAAAATATTTTGAATTTTGGAGAAAAACACAGTGACACTCAGCATCTATCAGATGTCAATCAAGATAGGTGCACAGTCTAACATCAGTGGGATGAGCCTTACCAAAGGGGATGATTTTGACTAGTGAAGCAGAAGAAAGGTTGCCTGGGCACCTGGGGAGCTTGGGGCTAGTCTGGGCCTGTGGGGGTGTGGCAGCAAGGTGCTGAGGACAGCACAAGAGGGCTGGGCTGCTCCAGGTATGTGGGAAAGGGAGCAGCAGATGTGGCCTCTCACCAAACAGGGCTAGAGTGGGTGTGGTGAGGTGCTGATGGATGGGAGCCCCCTACTCCCCCAGAAGATGTGAAAAAGTTTTTCTCCAGCACAGCACACACCCTGATCTTACTCTAAGCACAAGGTAAGTCGCATAGTGATATTTTAGATTGGCTACACTTTATGACATGGGCTTAGTCAGCTCACCTATAAACTTAGTTACAACTGATCATCTTCTCCATCTTAGAACATGGGTTCTGCATTCCAAACCATAGCCTTATACAAGGATCTTTCAACTTAATAACTAGTCACTGAGTGCCTGTGGTGAATACCCTAAGGTATGTCCTAGGGCTTACCCCCAATGATTTCCATCTCCTGGTTTCATGCCTTGGACAGTTCCCATTCCTAGAATATGAATGGGAGTTGGAACTTGCTTCCAATCAACAGAATATGACAAAGGTAATGGGATGTCACTCCCGTGATAGGTTGCATTATATGAGAAAAGTGAAGAGATATTGCAGATATAATTAATGAGCTGATTTTTAAGTTAACCAAAAGAGGGGCGCTGGGGTGGATCAGTTTGTTAAGTGTCTGACTCTTAATTTCAGCTCAGGTCATGATCACAGGGTGGTAAGACTGTGCCCCATATTGGGTGTGGTGCCTGCTCTCTGCCACCCCTCCCCCACCAAAAAAATCAACAAATCTTAAAAAAAAAAAAAAAAGTTAACCATAATAGAGATTATCCTGAGTAAGCTGGACTTAATAAATTGAGAGTCTTTTTAAAAAAGGGAATAGGCTGTCTCTGAAGGTAGAGACTGAAGTGGACTCTTCACTGCTGACTCTGAAGAAGCAGGCTGCCATATTGTGGAGGTCTATGGAAAGAACATGGGAAGGAACTGTGGGTGGCCTTCAGGAGCAAGGAGCAGACCCTAGCACATAGCTAGCAAGAAAATGGGAACTTCACAGTCTATCATGGGAGATGCATTTGCTAACAACTGCAGAGAGCCTAAAGATCCCTTTCCAGTTGAGACTCTGATGAGACCAAAGCCCTGCACAAGCTTTTTGACTGCAGCTGCTGAGACCTTGCTGAGAGGAACGAGTTAAGCTGTGCCCATGGAAACTGTGAAATACTAAATGTATTGTTTTAGGCCTGCTAAGTTTTTGGTTTTTTCTTGATGCATTAAGTATGTGAAACAGTTAAGCAGAAATGATCTCTAAACATTTTATAGCTTTAAATAAATGATGATTTTTGAAAATTTATTTATTTATTTGAGAGAGAGAGACAGCATGCGTGGTGGGTGAGGAGCAGAGGCAGAGGGAGAGGCAGACTCCCCACTGAGCAGGGAGCCTGATGCGGGACTCGATCCCAGGACCCTGGGATCATGGCCTAAGCTGAAGGCAGATGCTTACCTGAGTGAGCCACCCAGGCACCCCCAAACAAATAAAGATTTAAAAATATGTTTTAAATCTATGCTACAATTTTCATCTGCAAATTAATATAACCCATCCTTTTAATTTTAAGCTGTGTTGCTTGGCTCTTCTGGCAACTGATCCTGGTTTTTCAGGATTTTGATGGCTCTAATTTTTAAGAAACTCTATCCTTTGGTGAACTCTAAACACTTTAATTCTATGCAATCTCACCTGGAGGAGTCCTGGGGGTAAACAGGGTGTTGTACCTGTGGACTCCTAGAGCAGTGTGCAGGGAGGAGGCCAGGTGGGATGTGAGAACGTCCACTTTGACCCAGGATGTGGTCCAGGGATGGTCACTTTGACCCAGTGACCCTTTACCAACCCACTGTGTTGTAACTTCGTGAAGATTCAAAGTTTTCTGTTAATTTATGAGAAATTGACAAATTATTCCTTAATACTTTTTAATCTGTAGATTTTTTCCGAAGAACTAGAATTTCAACCTAGAATGTATACTTTTTACCTATTTATTGACAAGTTTATTGAATATTGTTAGATTATCATCAGCTACTTTGTCAAAGGTAATTATCTACTTCTTTGGGCCTGAAGAGGGAAACAATTTTGCTCTAATTTCCGCTAAGTGGTACAGTAAGGGTGCTCCTGGGTGAGGGGACATGGGGTTCCTGCACCCTGGGGGTTGGTGTGGCCTCCTCTGTGGTGTCTGGAGCAGGCTGCAAATGGTCCATGCTGAGTCAGAGCTGTCACTGCTCAGAAACACGATGAAACACCCAAAGCAGATGATATGCGTATGCTTTCACTTGCTACATTCAACTCATTTTCAAAACTTTGGGGGTATTGGGTTAAAACTGATTGTGACCACATTTTTAAACCTTGTGAGCTAATGATGAAATCTTAGAGGCAAAAAAGGAGCCATCAACACCTGTTTGTTGCTGATTGGGAAACAACAGTCACATTGTAATGCTGTTAAGTTATTAGCACCTGGCGGGCTGTATCTTGTACATGCATCATGGCTGATGGGAGCCTGGGTTACTTATAACACTGAGGGGCTCATGTGATGAATCTCGTGGCACCCAATTCATGACAGTCAAAATGTGCAGAATGCACTCTGAAGTCAGTTCTGTTAGTCTCTCCCCAAAGCCAACTGCTTCTTTATCTCCCCAGTGACTTAGAGTTGAACTGTGTCCTCTTAGAAAGGTAAAATTAACAACTCCAAAGCAAAAACGATGAACACTAAAATTCCATTTACAATATTCCAAATTCGCCCGTCTTAGGGAGTACTGGCATTTTAAAGGATGATGCCATCAGATCTCATGACTATCATTTGAATGCTAGGGGAGTAGCCTGGGCTGCTCCACCCTGCAGTGTGCTTGCTAGTCTCCCTGGAAAAGCTGCCCTACGGCAACAGAGGGGCCTCTGGGGTGGCCTGGTCCAAGTCCTCAAGTTTAGCCAGGAGGGCCCTGAAGTAAGCCCAGGCTTGCATGGCTTCTCTGCGCTAGAGAACAGACCAGAACCCATGCCTCAGATTCATAAATCCTAGAATGCTGCATAAGGTCCCTTGACCTCAAGGAAACTGCCTGATTGACTGCGGGTGTTCTAACCACAAAGTGAATACTTTTCTCCCTGCGCTTCTTGGACGCCCAGGGACAGGGCGTGTCCCTCAGGATCCTGTTAGGTGAAGGCAGCTGCCTCGAGGAGCACTGTGGGAACACACAAAGATGGAATTGCCAGTCAACGGGTGCAAGGTCGCTCTTCCACGCATATCTGCCACAAGCTAGGTACTAAGGAAACAGAAGCCACATGCTGGCTGTGGCTATTCCAGGACACAAATAAGTAAACTGTGACCACAGGTAGTACAAAGGAGGGCTTCACTGTGGTGGTGACCCAGGAGGCTTAAGCGAGGACGGGAACATTTCCAGGAAGACAAGCTGGACAGAAAGAAGGGAGCCAGCAGAATGAGAAGAGTGTGCAGAGGCAAAACCATCTGGGGTGACCCAGGAACCTGGTTACTTCCATGTGGTCAGAGAGAGGATCTGGCCAGGGAGATGAGGCTGGAAACAGCCATGGGGGTGGGCCGGGGTTTCTCTGGAATTTGGAGAGGCTAAAGGATTTTGAGCAGAAGCATACCATAGAGTTTTTTATTTAATTTAATTAATTTATTTGTCAGAGAGAGAGAGAGGAGAGCACACGCAAGCAGGGTGAGCAGCAGGCAGAGGGATAGGCAGGCTTATCGCTGAGCAGGGAGCCAGCCACAGGACTTGATCCCAGGACCTGCAGATCCTAACCTAAGCAGAAGGCAGACACCTAACTGGCTGAGCCACCCTGGCATCCCTCCAATAGACTTACATTCGGAATTGGGAGAGCAAGCTGTGGTAGCAAAAGGGCAAGTGGATGGGACAGCGGAGAGACCGATGGCAGTCAGAGGCTGCAGGAGCTGTCCTGGAAGAGAGGGTAAGAGCCCCTTAACTGATTCCTTGACATACTGCCGATTAAAGAAAAAGTTTTACTACACAAGGACTGATACCATTGAAAAGGACAAGTCAGGGACCTGAATTCCTAACCCCAGCAAGGGAAACCTAAAAACACAGCTTGTTACTTAATGACTTGTTACTTCTCAGATGATGTAAAAGAATCTTAGTTCATCTAAACACTGATTTATTAACATAGTTCATCTATTAGTTATTTGGTAGAGGCTTAAGCTCTATTATTATACTCCGGAGAATGATAATTTCTGTGCTTTTTAAAGTACCAAATGAAAATAGAGACATAAGGGATACCAGCAGGATATACTGTGATTTTGAAAATGGGTTTGATTTTCAACTTAGTGCTTGCTCCTTTGAGGAATTCAAAGGTATAATTTAAGAGTCTGGCAACTGAAGAATTATAATCAGCACTTACAATTTCACCAAATATATATCACTTCCAAATCTGCTCCTTCCATACCGCCCTATGTTCTATTTACAGTCCTGTTTATGAAACACAGAAGGCACATGAAGTGTCTGCTGAGTGAAGGCGTGAATGGTGTGACCTGCAGGGGGCACCGCGGAGGGAGGCCAGGACTGGGTCCCTCTCCTCATGACTTTTCACCTTTACATTTTGGCTGAGGAGTCTAGGTACTGAGATCAGTGTAACAGCTTTGTAGCTCTAGATACTTTGACAAGTTATAGTGTCTGTCCATTAATTTTCTCTTGCTTTCGAGCTGCCTTCAACAGGACCGTTTGAGGGTGATCCGAAGCCCACATCACCACCACCGCCACACCCACAGAAAAGGCATGGAAATGGAGGAGTCTGTGGAGCCACAGCCTTTGGGGAAGAAAGGAAGTACATACTATTCTTACTACCTCTATAGCCGAGTGCCTGTATCTTTCAAAATCATCTTTCCCAGATATAAAATGCAGTTTGCATTACTTATCATTAATTATCCCAGGGAACTGGAGTGAATTTTACCAGTTAATTTTAATATACAATAAAACAGTCATTACAACAACAAAAAACATTCAAAAGCATGTGCATATTACATTACTCAACTATGAGTAAGTAAGATAACCCATCTAATTTGTATTTCACACTTGGGGTTAATGTGTTAACAAAATACTGGATGAAAAAAAAAAACAGTATAAAGCCTGACTGTCTCTCAAGTGTTTCAAGGGGAGTTTGTTTTTTCATATTACATTTGAATAATATCCTCTTTTTTCAGCATATAATTCCTGAAGACCCATCCTTTAAAAGGGAAACTAGAAGAAGGAAGAGAGTGATGTGAGTCCTTCATTTGTGTTAAATAAGAAGTTGGGATTGTTTCTACCATGCTAATGGCTTTGAAAATGAACAATAAAATGTATTAATGTTACATGAGATTATCTAGCTTTCTTCTCCCTCACAAAATCTACCATATTTAACAGAAACTGAGAGAAAGGTGAAATAAGGGAATAAGAATGTTACACAAGTTGTTTTAAAATTGTAGTTTACTAAGAAAGTGTTGCAAGGGGCGCCTGGGTGGCTCAGTGGGTTAAAGCCTCTGCCTTCAGCTCAGGTCATGATCTCAGGGTCCTGGGATTGAGCCCTGCATCAGGCTCTCTGCTCAGCAGGGAGCCTGCTTTCTCCTCTCTCTCTCTGCCTGCCTCTCTGCCTTCTTGTGATTTCTGTCTGTCAAATAAATAAATAAAATCTTAAAAAAAAAAAAAAGGTGCTGCAAAACAACTTTTTCTCTAAGTAATTTTAAACATATCCTATTATTGTCATTTAAAAAAAGTAGTTTAAAAATATTAAACTTTTCTTGCTTGGCTCATATCTGATTCTGCAGCAAGAGTATTCGGATTCCATTACCTAGATTGTAATAGAACCTTTTATGACTACAATATTGTGAGTCTTCTTCTATTTATATTTTCTTGAGAGAAAGGAAAGAAAGAAAGAAAGAAAGACAGACAGACAGACAGACATTCCAAGCCTGCAACATAGTAAACCACTTTGAGGTGCTCTTGGAACCATAAGAAAACACTGATGTGCCTTTTCAAGCAGAGTGCCATTTATATAACTGGCAAGAAGGTAATGCTCCCAAACCCATTCTGTCCCACTTACTTCATCTAGCTGAACACTCATAAAATCCATGACTGCCAACTGCATTTAGTTGCATGAGAAAATATACTCTGAATACAGCGGTGCTATATTTGTGAAAAAGAGGCTTTCTGTGAACATTTCCAGGTGGAGGCCATGACTCCAAGTAATCTGAAAAGTAACTCTTCTTGGATGACTCTCAAATATATGATGCCATTCTGGTAACATGGCAACAGATGCTAACACCTTTCTCACTGATTTACCCGCACAAAAAGTTCCAGAACACGAGCGTGATGAGATCCCTCAGCTGGTGTGTGCACTGAAACCAAATTATGACTTCAACATTATGTCTACAGCCTTAGGCAACAGGTGTTTAAGTTCTCCGGTCTGCTGAAAAGTTGTGACACTGTGGGGAGGTGGTTTTAGAACCCTGAAGGTAGGACTAAAATGTTAATTCCACTTCAATGCCGCCTACCTCAACAAGCAGAGAGAGCCACAGCCCACCTGTGGCTGCACTTAATACCACCATAGTCCAGGGACTTTCCTGTCAGAGAAACTCACTTTCCCATTTAATTTGTACCCCTTCAAAAGTAGATCGTACTGATTCTGACCACGATCTTAGAGCTGTTGAGAGTCCAAGTGCAAAAGGAAACTCGATGAAGGCAGACTGAGAGAGATTTGATCCTTTGAAAGCGCAGGATGGTATTAGAGAAGGGGAGCTTAATTTCGAAAAGGCATTACATTTTTCATTGGTTCTCTGTTCCCTAATCAAATCAATGGAAATGAACTTGAAGTGCCTTGCAGAGCAGGCTGGCAAGAGCGCTTCCACAGGGCCCCATTTATGCTGCTTCTCTCTGGAGTGATGCCACCGTCACAGAGCTCAGAACAGTGGAAAATATATACTTTCGTTGCAAACAAGCAGATGGTTTCAAGTCTAATGGAGGACCATTTAAAGATGCCTCAAGTCTGTATTTTGGAGCTCAGGAACAACTGTGTCTTGGAGTTCTTATTTCCCAGAAAAATTAACTTCAAGGGTATGTGCTAACCAACCATTTCACTCTGAGACTGCTACTGTGTTAAGACACAATTAACTCACAAGAACTTAGTTTTTTTCTTTTGCCAGCTAACCCGTTTGATTTGGATACCCTGTGTCTGTAGACAGGATAAGCCCAAGTTCCTGAGAGAGAAGACATATATATTTATATGTAGGTAAGTATGTTTGTATTTTTAACAAACAATTCCAAATAATTGGGATATCCAACTGACACAAGTTGACATGTGATGGACTCCTGAGGCCAAGGATGAAAAACAGCCAGCTCCTACAATCAAATATAAGTGAAAATCAAAACCTACTCCACCCTCCCACGATGAGAACAACTCCTTTCCACTTAACCACCCTCAACCAAGGGCTGGTGGTTTGAAAGGGGATCTGAGGGAGTTAAGGGGGTGCTGGGTGACATGGAGCTTTAGACAGGTAGGAGATCAGAAATGCAGATGCATCTTATTTTAAGAGAATATGGAAAAGGAGGCAACCAGAAATGACTGTCAATATGCCTGATGGTCTAGGGGTGGCTAGGTAGCTAAATCAGGTGGATGTCCAACTCCTGATTTTGGCTCAGGTCATGGTCTCAAGATCGTGAGATCACCCCATAATGGCCCTGTGTCGGATTCAAGCTGAGCCAGGTGTCTGCTTCTCTCACTTTTCCTCTTCCTCTGCCCCTCCCCCACACATATATGTGCACTAAAACAAATACATAAATCTTAAAAAAAAAAAAAAAAAAGATGCCAGGTGGTCTCCAGTGTCGCAGGTTTCATACTGGCAGTGGCCCAGGACATAGCCAATGTGCCTGTGCTGGGTTGGCTGCTTGGGAGCCTCCCCCGACTTCCTGTAGCCACTGTTCCCATTCCAGAGGGCTCTCCAGCACTGCTGAGTCAGCAGCTCATCTGAAAGCTAGTGCTGTCTAGACCTCAGGGCGTCAGTTAGAGCACTCTTTCTGACCAAACGAAAGGACCATATAAATGGCCAACAATCATCTTTATTCCCTGCCATTGGCACAATGAGAATGACCTGCACTACATCTGAAGCAAGAGCTTCCTACAGCAGAGCCACAAACAAAGCCTGCACTCAGGCCCCAGCAGGAGGGACCTTCTGTGCTGCTCAGCCTTTTGTTTCCTATTTCTCCCACCCTCCTTTGTACTCCCCCCCCC
>NC_081558.1:67664501-67670451 GCF_022355385.1 Mustela nigripes
GTGGGGAGGTTTCTGGAGAGGATGGACCGGAAGTGCTCTCTTTCCTAGAGTATATGCACTCCTTGGTTCTCATTGAGACAGCCACTTGTCTGGGATGGGTAGTTCATTATGACCATTGGCAGAGGTAGACCACTTTCTTCGGGGGACAGCAAGTTGCTGGTGCTAGGGCTACATCTCTGACAGCAAGATCTGACTGAGGTCCATTCTCATCTCACCTGCTGTGACCATGAAAGCGGCCTGCAAGTCTCCCAGGCCCCACATGGGTCAGCTGCACTGCCTCCCCACAGAGATGGGAGGGCTCTGAGGGTCTCCACCCCCAGGCTCCCCATGGAGAGAGGGCAGCCTTCAGGAGGGCAGTCATCCCCAACACACAGCTTCCTAAGTAGGAATGCTGGCCCAGAGCACAGACCATGAGGTCTGCGGCCATCCCAGAGGAGGGTTTGAGACCGAGTGCTCTGAATACTGGAAGATAGAACCAGCAGAATGCAAGAGGGGTGTGTGAGCATCTGCAAAGATAAACGGAAGAGAGAGCAGGGTAATTTACTAAAAGGAAATGAAGCAGAAAATAAAAGAGAGAGAGAGAGACTGTAACTAGTAACCCAAGCACAAAGAAGGAAGGTTAAAAGGAGGGTGTTTGGATAACATAAAATTCAAAGAATGGACACTCTGGGCATACAGACCTTTTCCTTTCCCAAAAAACAGAAAAACAAAGAAGGAAGAGATGTTGATGGAGAATGGGGAGGAGGAGACAGAAGAAAAGAGAAGCATGACTGACAATATGAACACAGACTCTACAGAATATAGCCCCAGGGCTGGCTGAACTCCATCGCTATTCTTCCTAGATAGAAACGCTGTTTCTATGAATTCTGTCATGGAAAGAGCAAGTGTGAGCCCAAGAAGAGCTATCCAACAGAGCCCCAACCCAAGTTTTGAAGGAAGGGCACTGCCCAGGGACTTGACACCAGTTTTTATTCCCAGGTATTCGTTTGAAATCCAAATTAGTCTTGGTTGATCAGGATTTCAAGACAACCTATTTGGTTAAAATACAGCTGGATAGTAACTATTTTTAAGGAATCACAGGCTGGAGGGTATCTAAGATAGTGAGAAAGTAGGTAAATCTCCAAACTAGGAGTTCCTTCTCTTCTGCAAGATCTCCAAGGATGGAGAATTAAAACCATACATTTCCAAGGATGGAGTATTAAAAAGGAGTATTTTGGGGGCACCTGGGTGGCTTAGTGGGTTAAGCCTCTGCCTTCAGCTCGAGTCATGGTCTCAGGGTCCTGGGATTGAGCCCCGTATCGGGCTCTCTGCTCAGCGAGGAGCCTGCTTCTACCTCTCTTACTCTGCCTACTTGTGATCTCTGCCTGGCAAATAAATAAATAAAATCTTAAAAAAAAAAAAAAAAAGGAGTATTTTGTCTCCCAATGGTCAAGTTCTTCATTGCGCCCAACAGAGAATTCTGTTATTTATACCCATCTGCTCTGTGGTGGAAAATGGTAGAAAAGCCATAGACTCAGAATAAGTTGTCTGCCTGGACCTCACTACTTATTCTCCCTGTGTGGTTATTCCCATCATTATGCCCATTTCACAGAGCTGAGGCCCAGAGATGTTTAGTAAGTTTGGGGCCCAGGGTTACTTAGTAGCGCAGCTGGGATATACCTGACTCCAAAAGCCATTCTCTTAACACCCAGAGGATGCAAACTACCCATCCTGCTCCAGGCACATTTTATATCCTTCAGAGAACCAAAATGCTTCATTTAAGGCCAATGGTTTGGCACAGACATAAAGATGATAATTCCTTAGCGAGTTTCACTGATGGTAACTGTTTAATCACACATCATTTTCACAGAAATGATTTGTGCACAGCTATCCTGAATAAAGTCTAAATAACCCAGACTGATGTTTTTGGAAATGTTTTTCTACAACTTACATGAAAAAAAAAAAGTGAATTCATTAGTCCAGGAAGTCAAAAAAAGCAACCTAGCTTTATTCTGCTTCTAATCAAAACAATATTTATCACATGTTAAAGGAGAGGCGTTGGTGCTGTTTCCCAGACATTTGGCAGTTCATTTTCTCTCGTGCCTGTGACTAAAACCAGACTTGAAAATTAAAAATAAACGCCTCTCATTTCTTTTTTTTTTTCCAAGACAATTCAAACAAAAGAGCCTGTAAATCTACCCACATGAACACTGCTTTAAGCAACTTGAATGAAGAACTGGAGAGAATCTTGAGATCCATTTACTTTCCAAATAACAAATAAGAGATTCCACCCCCCCCCCCAAACTGGCGTGTAGGAGAGATCAAGAATTTAAAGTTACAGCCCTGGTAACGTAGTTACCTGGTAGACAATAACTGCATTGCATACTTGATCTGAAAGGACAGCCACCAATATAAAAATGTTTTTTTAAAAAAAAACCTTAAAATACAATATTAAACAGATTTTTGGAAGGAAAAAGCAAAGGGAAGGTGATGGACTTTTGAACTAAATTTCACAATCCAAGGACATTTCATCAGGACTGGTATTTTGTTCTTTGTTGTCCTACCACCTTCCTTGTAAGTGGCATCACCAAGGATATCTGGTTATTCAAAATCCAACACTAAATCTTATTTTGTGGTTATCCTGGGGAACCGCAGGAGCATTCTCTTCCAGACCCATTCAACCACTCTGAGGAGGTGAGTACATGCAATGCAAGGGATCAAAAGACCAGTTATTTCAAATATCTGTCTCATGTACCTACCTATCAATACATTATGTAATTTATATTACCAGTTAAAACTTTTCAGGGTGATTTCCAATTTCAAAGGGATTTTAAAGGAAAGTTAAACTCATTGTTTTAGAACCTACTATGTACCAACCATTGTGGTAGGTTCTTTTATATAGTGAATTGTATCTTATTTAATGTCAAATTCTACCTGTTTCTTTTTTTTCCCCTCAAAAAGATGTGTTTATTTATTGTTTTAGAGAAAGAGAGAGAGAGACAGAGAATGCAGTAGGGAGAGGCAGAGGGAGAGAGGAGAATCTCAAGCAGACTCTCCACTGAGTGCATAGCCCCACTCAGAGCTTGATCCCACGACCCTGAGATCATGACCTGAGCGAAATCAAGAGCCAGACACTTAATGGACTGAGCCATCTGGGTGTCCGTCCATTTCTCCTTAAGCATGAGAAGAAGTAATAAAGGAAGGACGAAAGAACACTGGGCCAGGAGCCAGACTCTGGACTCAGCTGCCTTTATCTGTCTGACTGTTTAAACTTTTGGAGTCTCTGTCTTCTCATCTACAAAATCCTGGAGTGAAACTTGCCAAGCCAATCTTCATAGGCTATGTAAGAATTAATTACAGTTAATGGACTTGCAAGTGCTCTGGTGACAGCACGTTCAGTAAGAATGTAAACAGCAAGCTTTGTTCTATTCCAGGCCACACTGAGGTAGGACTCTGTAGATCTCTGAGCGAGGCTCCATCCCCCAGGAATGACTAATTCTGTAGTCCATGGTATAAAGAGGTATAAAGAAGCAGAAAGGCCTTCAGGACAGCTCAACAAGAGCAATGGTATCAAAGTCCAAAGAACTATCTTGCATGTTAAGTTGGAGGTACTCAGGTAGCAAGAATTGAGGGGAAAACTTGAGCAAATAGCTACAGCTCTATTGGTTGCTATTTATGCAGAAAGGAGAAGCCAAGAGAACGCAGGATTTCAGAGCCAGAAACCTGGGTATGCAGCATGGGCTTTGTGATTTTAGATGAATCACTTACCAGTTTTTTTCTTTTTCTTTTTCTTTAAACTTATTACACAAAAGTAGAGAGAATAGTGTAAAGAATCCCCCTATTGCTTAGCCTCAATAGTGACTACCTCATAGTCACCAGCCTTCTTGGATTTCTGGTGCATTAAGTATCTATTACTGTGGAACAGATTAATCCAAAATCTTGTGGCTTTAAAACAACATACATTTATTTCCATGCTGTCGGCTGGGAATCTGGAAGAAGTTGGGTGATTCTGGCTCAGGGCCTCCCACAAATGTGCAGTCAGGAGGTAGGGAAGGGGCTGAGGCATCTGAAGGCCTGACTAAGGCTAAGAGCTGGGGATGACAAACTACGGTCCACAAGCCAAACCCGGCCCACAGCCTGTGCTTATAAATATGGTTCTAACTGGAATACAGCCTCTTTCTTTCATTCACATATTGCCGATGGCTGCCTTTGCACGACAATAGCAGAACCAAGGAGTTTTGATCGAGACTCTATGGCCTACACACCGTAACTATTTACTACCTGATTCTCTACAGAAAATGTCTGCTAACCCTCAGACTAGAGAATGTTTCCAAGATGGTGCACTCACTTGGCTGTCGGCAGTAGGTCATACTTCTAGTCATGCGGGCCATCCATTGGCTGCTTAAGGTTTGGTTCACAACCCTGGGGGTTCTCTGGGTAAAATGTGAAACTGGTTCCCATACATCAAGGACAAGGAGAGACTGAAGAAAGAGGCCAGCCACTCCAGATTTGTAGGTGGCTGGTTTAACAATCAAGGAAAAGGACATGGAAGGCTTGATTTGGGTGGTCACAAGATGAGTAGATCTCCATATCTGCCCACCAGAATCTTACAGTTTATGTAGAGACCTCAAGGATGCTCAGTCACATATGCGATCCAGAGGGTCTCAACATCTACTCAAGGTTCTGTCCCTGAAATGGCTCTTAGTGTGGGAATGGTGGTAGAACATACATTTCAAGAACAGGGAGGAGCCTCTGACTGCCTAGGTCCAACTCTTGGGTCAACCAGCAGTTAGACTTTCTTGACCCCTCCAACGTTGTGTCCTCACAACATGGCAGCCAGTTTCCTGAGAGTAAATGACCCGAGGGAGAAGAAGATGACAGAAGCCATATATATATATATATATATGAAAAAAATACACACACACACACACAATTTTTTTTTTAAGTGACCTAGCCTCAGAAGAGACATACCAACATTCTGTAGTATCCTATTGGGATGGGACTTCAAAAGGGTGTAAATACTTGGGAGTCAGGGATCACTGGGGACCTTGGAAGCTAATAATCACAGTTAGTGACCCTTTCCTTAATCTGTACAATCAGGGTTTGGGACAGGATCAATAATTTTTCCTCTAACATTTGACAATTACATGATATAGGCAATTTCTGATGATTTATATTTTTGTGTATTGGCCACAGAATGAATGTACTCAATATTTGTTGAATTTTAATATCTGTATTTTAATTTTGACATATATGAATTCAGCATAATTTACTATTTATGTTCTTAGAGCCATTATTTATGTGGGTTATTTTCCTTTAATTAATTAGGTAGTATTTCAAAAAGTTCCTAAATCCAAACATCCCCTGTTTTCTGTACTCTATTCTTAGAAGACAGAGGCAAATCTGTGTTGTTCTTAAGGATTTAAAGTCTAAAATTTCTATTCTACCAATCACTGTATTTTTAGCCTAACCTCCTAGGTTTGTATTCATTGCATGATGCAATATTCAACCATATCCCTGAGGTTCTGTAGCACTAGAAATCAATGGAAAATAATACCACTTATTATATTGAATATTTTCTTATTACATTGAATATTTTCTACTTTAGCAATTTACTAGTAATTAAAGACAAAAGTTAAAAAAAAGTCTGTGGTTTCCTGACATAGCAAGTACTCAATAATGGTTTCCTGAATCCCAAATATAACACGCAAAAGAGAATTTCAAAGTTAAAAGACTGGCTCTCTGCTCTTCCCCGTTCGACAGACAGCCGCATCTTCAGGTGCAGTGCCAGCCGCGTGCCCGAGACACGATGGTGAAGGTCGGAGTGAACGGATTTGGCCGTATTGGGCGCCTGGTCACCAGGGCTGCTTTTAACTCTGGTAAAGTGGATATTGTCGCCATCAATGACCCTTTCATTGATCTCAACTACATGGTCTACATGTTCCAGTATGATTCTACCCACGGTAAATTC